>NW_007729506.1:187769-236283 GCF_000696425.1 Galeopterus variegatus
CAACCCTCTCCTTGCATTGGATTAGTTTACTAGGACAGCTCACAGAACTCAGGGAAACAGATGAACAGCCAGATTAAGAGATGGGTAGGGCAAGATGTGGGGGTTGCGGAGCTTCTGTGCCTTCTCTGGGTGTGCCACCCTCCCAGCACCCCCACATGTTTAACAGCCCAGAAGCTCATCAAATTTTTTTGTTCAAGAAATTATGTACAGTGTGATCTTCAACCCCCATCCCCACCTCTTCCTGGAGAGGTGGGCTGAAATTTACAACCCTGTTATCCTCTAAGTACTCATTGATGGGCGGAGGTTGGTGGGTGGGCTGAAATTTCCATCCCTCCTATCCTCTAATTACTCAGTTTTTCTGGTGAGGCTATCTAGAGGCTCTACCCTAAGTCACCTCATTAGTATAGACTCAGGTGTGATCTGAAAGGAGCCATTATAAATAACAAAAGACACTCTTGTTACTCAGGAAATTCCAAGGGTTTTAGGTTTTGTTTTGGTTCTTTTGGGCAAGAATCCAAAATAAGACCAAATACATTTCATATTATACCACAGACACATTCTTGTCCCTCAGTTTCTCAGGTGCTCACTTTCCTCCTCAACCTACTCAGATTCAGTGTTTGATTGCTCTAACCGCTCCTTGCATGTATAGCTATACAACGCTTAACTACGGGAATACGTTCTGAGAAATGCGTCGTTAGGTGATTTTGTCCTTGTGTGAACATCGTAGAGTGTACTTACAAAAACCTAGAGAGTATAGCCTACTATACACTTAGGCTACATGGTATAGCCATTATAATCTTATGGGACCACCATCCTATATGCTGTCATTGACCTATAGGTCATCAGAAATGTTGTTAGGGGTGCTTGATTTACTCCAAACCTCTTTGATCCTCATTCCTTTCACCGAACTTGTCTAGGATAACCACATCCTAGTTAAATGTAATTCCTCTTATTTCAGGTCTCTAGCATGGCTGGAGAAAATAACCATCCACACTGTCTGGTCTCATTCTAAATTCGTAACCACTCCCTCCAGTGGGTCTGTAGTTCTGTGCTGCTGTTCTATAGTAATTCCCTAGTCAGTTCAGTCTCCTATAAGTAACTATTTCAAACCTCCTTTGCCTTCTTCCTCAGTCTTACTCTCAGTTTTTGGTTTCGTATTTCACTGAGAAAATAAAAGTAGTCAAAAGGAAGTTTCCTTTCTGTGCCTGGCTTATTTTACTTAACATGATTTTCTCCAAGCTTATCCACATTGCTGCAAATGGCAGAATCTCGTTCTTTTTAATGACTGAGTAGTATTCCATTGTGTATATATACCACCTTTTCCTTTTCCTTATCCAGTCATCTGTCAGTGGACACTTAGGTTGATTCCATATCTTGGCTATTGTAAATAGAGCTGCGATGAACATGGGAGGGCAAGTATCCCTTTAACAAGATGATCTCCATTCACAAAAATACAACAAATATTTAAGTGAAAAGTTGAATACAAAAGAATGCTACAACCTCAGTTTAGTAATTAATAAATAAATAGTAAGTAAATATCAAATAATGTAGAGAATGCCTGGAAAATATGTCCTATATTAATTTTTAAAACAGCTTAATGGAGATGTAATTGACATAAAATAAACTCATCTTATTTAAAATGTTTTTTTAAAAGGTGGGAGGGAGGTTCTCCTTGCTTCCAGTGCATACCAGATCTTTCTAAGTGCATCTGTAGCAGCTGAAGAACTGTTTGTGCTTCTGTCTAAAGCCAGTCTCTAACTTGTGCAGTAGAAATCGTTCCCTCTCAGCTGCCCCAGGATATTGCTCTTACAGTCATCTCCTTCAGCAACCATTTTTTCCTTTCTACTGTGTTGTTATTGCTGTAATATCTCCCATGTTAAAAATGAAAACCTCCCTTGATTTCACATTCCTGTCCGCCTACATTCCTCTTTCTTTGTCCCCTTATAGCAAAGCAGTATTCACAAATGGTCCCCGTGTGCTGACCATAAACCACCCCAACATTTACCAAAGCTTGTTATATAGTAAGTTTGAAAAACTCGTTCTGATAAATACGTTTGGTAGATGGAGAGTGCCTTTGGAGATTTATGGGCATAGTAGCAAGTTAGGTTCTCTGAGATTTCTGTAACAAGGAACTGTTTACACTTACCCAAATTTATTAAACACAGAGCACTTCTAGTAAAAGGATCTGTGGATGTTTTGGTGCTTCTTTTTTAACACAATTTAAGAAATGTTCAACTGCTCAATTGTAATAATAGGCAAGTTTGCTTAAATATCATTTCTCTCAGCTTAATGGAGAGACGATAAAAGTCCAGAGAGGTTCCCTCCTCTCCACTCCCCCATCCCTCACTAGAATTAGTACTATGCTAGTGGGAGAGGTGATGTCTTAAGGTTCTGTAATTGACCAAGTTACCTACTTTGGGTAATTATATTTATCTAGGGGTATTGTTATTAACAAATTTGTCTTATTTACTTTTCCTGAAGGTGAAATGTTATTTTCCTAAACATGTTCTTCTAGAAAAGCAAAGCGTTTTATGAGCCAGTCTTATTTTTTTTCCGGCTGTGGTTTAACTCATTAGACTTTGGTTGTTCTCATAACTAGATAATACACATGAACTATGAATTAACCTATTCGCAATATCTAGTGCCTTTCTAATTGAAATACATTACTTCTGTGTTTTAGGTGTCTGGAGTAGATTTGCAGAATGCCTCACACAGAGAAGCAGTTGAGGCCATTAAGGATGCAGGAAACCCTGTGGTGTTCGTTGTTCAGAGCTTGTCATCCACTCCAAGAGTAAGTTTAGTTCATATTTTCAGAAAGTTTAACAATATTCTCTATACCTGTGGACCAAGATTTTGCCTCCAGCAATTGTTCCATACATTTTCATTATTATTTAGAAAAGGTATTAGCTACATAAAAATTTAGCCATTAACTTCAATTTCCCTTTTTTTCCCCCTTCAAGTTTGATCTCCAGGTCAAATTTGAGTCATTACAGTGTGTGTTGGTTTAAGTCACAGGCTGTGGAGTCAAAAAGACCTGTTTTCAATTCCCTGATTCCCTATTTACCAGCTTTGCTAACTTGGAGGCAAGTTACTAAATTCATCTGAGCCAGTTGCTTTGTACATGAAATACTCTCAACGTAAAAAGAGGTCAGGTGTGAAAACATTGTAGAGATACTTTCAAATGTTCTGTTTGTTTATTAACACATGTAAAAATATAAACATGCTGACATGTGGCATTGTATATTCTACTGTTGGAGATTCTGAATTTAAAAATAGCAATATTTAATCACAAATTTTCTTCTGTAATTAATTAGTGCTTTGGTATGGAATTGGAACTCTGATATGATGTCATTGGCAGGATGTGTATTTTATATTGCAGTGTGCAGCAGAAATGTCACCCTTAAATCCTGTAACTGGAAGCCATATTTATTTTTCTTTATTTTAAAATGGAAGACAGCTGTTCAAAACATAGGCACTTCTAGACAGTAGAAAAACTTTGCATATTTAAAAAAATTATTTGATTTTCAATAATGTAGTGCTTTCTAACCTTTTCTGTGTCAAGGAATACAGAAAATAATATTTGTATAACAAACTGCACTAATAGATGGTTGGCTGCCGCAGGCATGGAGGTACTGACCAGATATTTCCACACGTGTGTAAGCTGCCTGCACACAGGGGACAGCAACCTCCATCCTGCTCGGGCAGCTCTGCTGGGTTGCACTGCATTGCAGTATGGTGCCTTCCATTCTTAGTGCTGTGTTTACACTGTCAAGACTAATTGAATAAAGTTTTCTTATTTTCAGAGAGTGTGAAATTCAGTAAGAGTTTTTGAAATCTAGCTTTTAATTCTTATCATATTGAGAATACAGTTAAGGCTGTCACTTTTATTTCTGGAAACTCAGTTCAATAGGAAAATCGGCCAGACTATTCCTTGCCAAATGATACTTCCAAAGAACCAATTTTGAGTGAGAATGAGCCAACCAAATTATACATTTATGTGTCCAGCTGTGAATGCCTTGCCGAAAAATACTCAAAGCATTTAAAATAGGCTAAAGAGTCAACCCAAAAGCCCAGGCTTTTAATCTAGCCTGTGCTAGTGCACTGAGGTGGAAATTTGGGCTTGGATGACATGAACAATGCAATTTCTTTCAACTGTTCAAAAGAAGAAAATCTCTTCAGCAGTGTGCCTTGCTCAAGTCACTTATTCCCTGTGTACTATAACACACTGCCACATTGTGCCTTCAGTTTATCAAGCATTGGACTATCCTTTTGCAATTGGGTCATGTCTTCTGAGGTTATCAGCTCATGTGTTGTTTCTTTCTTCCTGTATTCCAGTTGTACTGCATTGATACTGTTGTTCCATAATGGTACCTACATTTTTTTGACACATGTACATTTTGCATATTAATCACATATGAATATATTTTTACTTTTACAGGAAATATGCTGTCTTCTTTTTTCTAAAAGATTTTATTGAGCATTTTGTCTTCCAAATTTTGCTAACAATATATGTACAGAAACGTATTTCTCTGCTATTTGAAACATAATGTAAGCACTGAGTGGAAACTGACATTCTGTCGCATCGCAAACCTTCCACTGTTCAGCTTCAGCTGGCTTTTCCTATGGGAGAAATTAGGCCTCATGTGGGTAGATATCCTGACTCGTCTTTAGGCCAAGAAACACATCCTTTTGAACTCTAACTTAGGTTGTTCTGTGTATTAAATATAGATACAAATATTAACTACGAGCACACCATCTGTTAACATAGGAAGCAGTGAATATATGTTAATGTATAATTACTACTGTTCTTCACTTAAACATTTCTGAGACTTTCTCGTTTATTGCAAAATTAATTTATTTATTTACACTCTATATTGAAAGTGAAAAGAATTTAATCTTAAAATTGGATTTAGAGGGAAGCAGGTTTTTTGTCTTTTGTTTTTAATTCTCTCTAGGCATGCAGTTCTTTAATTTTCTGAGCAAAGAGATTTATATTTTCTTTTAATCTTCACGTCTGTCATCAGATTTTAAGCCAAGATTATTTGTTAGCAGTTTGAAGAGATTTTTCAAAATCACTAAAACCTTTATATTTTCCTAAGATATTTTATAGTTTTGCAAAAAGAAACGAGTCAAAAAGTAATCTATTGTGTTGCCACCATTAAAAAAAATTTTTTTTTTTTTTTTTGGTGGCTGGCTAGTATGAGTATTGAACCCTGGACCTTGGTGTTTACCAATACCGTGCTCTAATCGTCTGAGCTAACTGACCAGCCCCAAGAATTAAAATTACTTTTATGGAATTGAACTGTTTTATTCATTTATAATCATTGAGCTTACTTTATATTGGAAATAGATTTGTAATTTATCCTTATGCTAACAGTGATAGTGAAGTATTGAGTTCACACAGTGTGCTAGAAAAAATACTTGCAATGGGGGTATAGTGATGAATGATGTAAATCTATCACATAAATGAGGTATCCTATGTTCTAGAAATTAACTTAGGTTACCTCTAAAACTTTACTTTGAAAAATGAGATGTTTGGGTAACAGTATTGTGACCTTCTTTTTAGTCTTCTTTATCTTTACCTCTGTATCTACACACACAAACTTGTGAATTTATATGCCCTGGTAGCAAGTTTTATTGTTTGCCTTAAATTGTACTTCTCATATCTTTACTTTTTAGATGTCACAAAATTAGTTAAGATTTTAACTGTTTTATAAAAAAATACATCAAGAAATATAATGACATTTAAACTTTTTCTTTTCCTCCCTCCACCTCTTTTTTGTGGTGGTAGGTCATTCCTAATGTACATAACAAAGTCAACAAAATTACCAATAACCAGGACCAGGACACCCAAGAAAAGAAAGTAAAGGTAACTCAAACTTCTCAAGCTTTTTAAAAGTGTTTTTGTTTTCTTTTTGCATATTTGAGCTATAATTAGTAACAGTGGTTTTTTGATGAATGTCAAAAATCTGGTTTTGTTGTGTGTATGAAATAGAGATATAAATATTAATCACTAGCACCGTGTCTAGTCACATAGGAAGCACTGAATATATGTTAATGTATCATGTTTACATGATTTATACTGGACTCCTGTGTAAAATTTTTATGCCTGGGTAATTTTTTCCACTTAATAACATAACTGAATTTCAGTGGATGCTGTTTCTGAGCTTTCTCTTTGTTCTATTTGGTTAGCTCATCTGTGTAGAAGTACTGTATTTATAGTATGTCATTCTGGTGAACATAACTGTTTCTCACCAGGATGAAACCCAGAAACCTGATGAAGCGTAGGTACGAAAGTATCTGTACCTCTCTTTCCTGTTCAGCTGGGCTGGTTGTTTGTCTGTTCCCCAACATGCCTGTCACACTCTGAGTCTTTGATCTTGCTGTTCTTCAGCCTGGAAGTACATTTCCTGCTTTTGTTTTCCCGTAAGACTCCTTTTCATCCTTCAATGACCAGATCAAAGGTCATCTCTGCTGAGAAAATTTATCTTACTGTCAATCAGTAGAAATCACTCACTCCTGTTTTAGAATATATTGACCTAAAAATTATTTTAGGATGTAGTGTCAAGTAGGAATGAATTTTCATTTTTTCCACATAAGGATAACTAATTATTTCACTGTTTTAAAATAGTACTTCCTTTACCCACTGACTTGCAATGCAGCTCTGTCATATGTCAGGTTACGAGGGGGAGTCTGTTTCTGAATTTCTCTCTGTTCCATTTGGTCAGTTCATCTGTCCTAGCACAAAAAAAATTTTATGGTTTTCTTTAGAAATTATTAAAGCCCAGTAATAAATCTTGTTTTCTGGTAGAGCAATTTCTTTTACGTATTTCTTCTTCTTTAGAAGTGTCTTGCCTATTTATGTCCTTTTCCTTTTCCATATAAATTTAGAATCAGCATGTCAAATTCCACAAAAAATCTCTTTGGAGATTTTGGTTGGAATTGTGTTGAATCTATTGATTAATTTGGAAAGAAGTTACATCTTTTTGATGTTGAGACTTTTTAACCTTTAGCTTGATGTATTTTCTATTTACTAAATTCTTTTATTTCTTTCAATTAATTTTTCTGATTTTCTTCAGAAAATATTGTAAATATTTTGACTTATTCCTAGATATCCTTATGTTTTATGTTGCTATTAAATCTCTCTTTAAATTTCATTTTTTTTTTTTTTTTTTAAAAGATGACCGGTAAGGGGATCTTAACCCTTGACTTGGTGTTGTCAGCACCACGCTCAGCCAGTGAGCGAACCGGCCATCCCTATATGGGATCCAAACCCGGGGCCTTGGTGTTATCAGCACCGCACTCTCCCGAGTGAGCCACCGGGCCGGCCTGGGTGCTAGTTTCCCATGATGAGTTCCACTTGTGAAAGAAAGTCCACCGACTGAGCCATACACTTAACTGTCTATGCTCTGTTCTGTTTGTATATTGCAGTTGAATAAAACCACTACTTAAAAAAGAAATTCAGTTGGAGGGGGAGATAGGATTGCCAGATTTAGCAAATCAAAATATAAAATGCGCAGCTAAATTTGAATTTCAGATAAATGAAAAAAAAATTTTTTTTTTTGGCGGTTGGCTGGCACAGGGATCCGAACCCTTGACCTTGGTGTTATCTTTGTTTGCCAGCATGTATACATAAAATTGACTTTTATGTACTATTTAATTGATGTCTTATAACATTATTCTCTTATTCTCTTATAAAATAATCCAGTGCAGAACACTGGAAAAACCAAAATACTGAAATAAAAAAATAAAAATCTCTCATAAACCTACCACCTAAAGATGAATTTATTAAATATTTCATGCACAGCCTTCGAGTGTCTTTTGTATGTGCTCGATTTATATATATATAAAGTATTTATAAGATACTTTTTATATTTTTTATATATATAAAATATTTTTAATAAGAAAGTGAATCTCAAATTCTAATACTATGTGTAGATTTTTATTTTTTGATTTTCTATACAGGTAATAATGAGCACTTTGGAAAAAGGCAGTTTTCTTTTTCCTTTTCCAATCTGTCTACTTGTTTTATTGTACGTGCTAAGACCTCTAGTACTATGTTTAATAGAAGTACTCATAGCTAGCATTCTTGTCATTTTTTCTTCTGATACTTAAGGAACTGTTTTTAATATTTCACCATTGAATACGAAATGTATTGTAGGTATATGTAGATAATTCTTCAGGTTAAGGAACTATTCTCTTTCATTCCTATTTTGCTAAGAATTTTTAACATGAATGACATTGGTGTTGAATTTTATCAAATGTATCATCTGTAGTCACTGAAATAATTATATATACATGTATGTGTGTATATATGTATAAATACTTTTTTCTCCTTGGGTTCTTTAATGTGGTAAATTACATTAATGGATTTCATAATGTTAAAGCAATCTTGACTTCTTGCATTAAACTTAATTAGGTCATGGTCTTTTTTTCCTACTGCTAGTATTATTTCTTTTAGGATTTTTGCATCTGTAGTCATGAGTGAGATGAGCCTGGAATTTTCCATTTATATACTGTCTTATCTGGCCTTGGTTATGGTAAACCAATAAAATGAATAATGGGAGTATTTGTCCTTTTCTGTTCTCTGAGTGTTGTATAAAATGGTAATTATCACTTTTTTCAATGTTCGGTCAAACTAGTTTATGAAGCCATTGTGGGCCATTGTGTTTTCTTTGTGGGAAAATTTTAAATACTGATTTAGTCTCTAATGGCTATTGACCATTCAGATTTTCTCTTTCTTCTAGTCAGTTTGGGTTATTGACTCTTTTCTAGGAATATTGAAGTCACCTAAGTTATTTACGTTTATCAGCATAAAATTGTTTATGTATTATCTTAACGTTGATCATCTCAGCTCCATCCATACTAGTTGTTTTTCATTCTGAATATAGTTATTTATTTGCCTTATCTTTTTATTGACTAATTTTGAAAGTAATTTTTCATTAATCTTCTTGAAGAATTAACTTTTTAACTGTGTTAGTCTTCTCTGTTGTATCTTTTTCTGTTTAATTAATTTTGTTCTCATCTTTATATTGCCTTACTTGTTTTGTTTTTTCGATTTCTTTTGGTGGGTGGCCAGTACCGGGATTCAAACCCTCAATGTTGGTGTTGTAACACTACACTCCAGCCAACTGAGCTAACTAGCTGGCCTTGCCTTACTTGTTTGTTTGGGTTTATTTTCCTTCCCCTGTCCCCCCAATAACCTTTAGTAGTTGAAGAGTTAATTAATTTTCAGTTTTCCTTCTTTTCTGAACTAATCATTTAAGACCATACATTTTCTCCTAAGATGTTTATTACTTCCCAAGATTTTAAGTTGAATTTCTGTTGTTCAGTACTAAGGTTTTTTTGGCTCCCAACTTGATTTCTCTTTTACCCAAGATTTATTTAGAAACGTATTTTCACATTTTCACATGAATATTTTAAAAAATCTTTTTGTTGTTATTTTCTAACTTATTTCAGTTAAAATCAGAGATTGCTATTTGTGTAATATTAATTCTTTCACATTGGCTGAAACTTTTTCATGGCCTCGTACATAGTTGGTTATTGTAAATGTTGTATTTGTGATTAAAAGAGAGTACAGGTTTTTATAAAAAGTTGTTAGGTCATACTAATTAGTTATTCAGATATTCTATATACTAATTTTTTTTTTTTTGGTTAACATAACCTAATGATTGTCCATTTGATGGTGAAATTAGTCTAGTTTTTCATGTAGTTTTTTCAGTTTTTATTTTGCGTGTTTTCAAGTTAACTTATTAGGTGCCTGAAAGTTTAGGATTTTTATATCTTTCTAGGGAATTGACCTTTTTATTAATATGTGACAGTATTTAGTAATGCCTTATTATAATCTATTTATTCCAATATCACTGAAACCATGCCAGCCTTCTTTTTATATTTGCCTGGTATTTTTTCTTTGAATTTTTTGATTCATGCACATAAAATGAATTCAGATTTCCAACCTGGATGAATATGGACTTGTTCAGAATTCTCAGGGGACATCTTGTTACTCTTTTTCTCTTACACCTCAAACTAAGACCAAGATCAGGAAATATCATCACTATGTTCCATGATCAAGATTTTGGTTTGCTTGCTTGTTTGGTTGATTTTTTTGTTTTTATCTTCATCCACTGCAGGTTTTACTCTTTTTAAAAAAAAAAAAAAAAGGAAGAAAGAGAGAAAAAAGAAAGCCATAACTGAATTGAATACATGGGAAAACTTTAATTACAAACATGCACATGGGGCCAATTAAGACACTGACTCTTTGAAGATTTGGGGGAAGAGTTCTTGAAAAGGAAAAGTAACATTATGTTGCTTACCAAATTACAGGATTGTCTGTTTAACCTGGATGGCTACTGTCTTTGATTTCAGATCTTAATTACAAAGATTAAGATTATTTTCAGATTAGCAGTATCACATATTCTGTGATCAGGATTCTGTGATTTCTTTTTCCCAGCTGTGAATAAGCACTTATAAAATGTAGATTCTAAGAGACTGTGGTTATTGCTTGCATAAGTGTTTATTAGGTACAGATTGTAGGTAATTCCTTGCAGAATTCTCTCTCAACATTTTAGAGGGTACAGGCTTTACTTTCAGGGATGAGGGTTTGGGAGGGTACTATTTTTAGTTCAACTTCCTATCTTGCTTGGCCTCAAGGGGGCACTTGGGACTCATTAAATCACTAGCTCTCATTAGATAAAAATGAGTAAATACTGTACAATTATTATTTACATGAAAATCTAGAAAATATAATCTGTAGGGACAGAAAGCAGAAAAGTGGTTCCCTGGTAATTGGGTGCCGTGGGGAGGGGTGGGAAGGAAGGATTAAAAAGAGGCATAAAGAAAATTTTAGGAATGATGGTTATGTTCATTACCTTGATTGCGGTGATGGATTCAAATTGTACACTTTAAAATGTGTGCAGTTTTTATATATCAATTATACCTCAACATATTGCAATAAGACTTTTAAAGACAAAAATTCCCTGCCCTTCCGCAGCTTGCATTCTAGTGGGGCAAGGCAAACAAGACAGAATTCAGAAACTGCTACTTTAAAGCAATTTGGGGACAAATCATGGAGACCCACGAAATGTGACATCTCAAAGGGACTGGAATATAAGCTCTGTGAGGGCAGGGATCTCATCTGTCTCATTATTACTCTACCCTCATTGCCCAGAACACTGCCTGGCACCATACATATTTATTGAATAAATAAAGAATACTAAAAACAAAACAAAATCTCTGGCTTTAGGTCATCAGGGATTGACATTATTCCACTAGACCTCCTAGTATGGGAGTTATGGTTGTTTCTGGCCTCAGAGACATGTTACAAAAACACTGTTTAAAATTTAATCTGTCATGTTTATGTGGTTAAGGGTTTCTCAGAATATTTAGTGAACACTATTGCTGGAATTTTGTTGATTTATATGTTGATTCAAAGCTATGAGTATTCATCTAATGTTTATTGGAAACCTATTGTGACCCAGTTACTGTGTGGCAGTCTGGATATAATGTCGAAAAGGAAACAGAGAAGGTATCAATCAGTCTGTGGGGACACAGACAATAAACAGCACATAGATGAATAGACGGTTAGTAATTAAATTACTTTTGGGAACAAGATAATTTAGTCGATTCAGGAAAATCCCATGTAAGATCCCAGGAAGGAAAAAGGTAAAGGTATATGATTCTTATCAATTTTGGCCTGCTTCATTAAATCAAATGGAATGTCAATACATAGCAAGGATGTTTGCATTCAGTAAAAACCCAGTAAGAGCCCAGGAAAGTAATACCAAAAGTCAATGTATGTCTATTTAGCTGAGTTCTTTGTTACAGAGGAAAACAACTAACCACTAAGTTAATATCGCAGTCGGAGTAATCATATCACAATCTACATCTTCCATTTCAGGTTTGGTATTTTAGTGGTTGCAGAATGCTCTTTACTATGTCACTTTTCTCTGAAATTGCATCTTATGTGCCAAGCATTATACCACTACGGTCTGGAATGACAAAGCACCTCCACCCTAATAGGCACAGAGATAAGGGCAAATGTAGTGAGATAAACAGAAGTTTAATTTGTGTGATAATCGAAATGTGCCCAAGGGGATATTGGATCACATCCTTTCCAAGTCTCTTTAGAAATTATTATCATTAGTAATTCTTTTATTCATTATTTTCTCATTGTACAAAAGCAATATATATTCTCTAGAATTATAGACAGTCAAAAAGAAGACAGTAAAAATCACTTAAAACTCATTTCTAACAGAGGTCTAGGTTAGAAATATCAATTTGGGCTTGAGATCATTTACATTAAAAGAGAGAGAGACAGAAAGAGAGTGACTTAAAAACTAACTTGATAAAATAATTATTAGGTCTTGAACACGTCCTGGTTTGGTTTGGTTTGGTTTGGATTTGTCTCAGTTCAGTATTTTCTGACCTGTTTTGTTTCATGTAGAGTGCAAAAGGATAGTCAATCAGGATTCATAGAAGTACTAATACTAATTATAGATTGATAACAATTCTTTGGTGTTTTCTTTCTAAACTTTAGTGTTATTTCACATATTCTCTTTTGTCAAGAGGTTGTGGACACTATTCACAACTGGGAGATTTGTTACTGGAGAAGTGGTCCTCTATTGTTAGTCACTTTCTTTTTCTTTACAGTTATTACCCAATGGAAATATTGTCTTCCACTAAATAGTAAGAGTTTCTAAAAATACAGATATATCAAGTTTTAATGAAAGTGTATATCTTCCGAATATTTCATTAAAACGAGTACATTTTATTGTATGTAAATTATACCTTAATAATGCTGATGTTATGACAGACATCTATTCCAAAGGGAAAATCTGGACATGCCAATCCCTGGAACTAAGGGAACTTTGTGTAGACATTTTGCAGAGATCAAAATTAGCTTCTGATGGTACTTAGAGTGCTACAGTGTTCATGATCTCTGATTATTCTTAACAGCAACAAATATAGTGTTCTATCATTGATAGTCTGCATTGTGTTAGGCATTAAAATTGGCTGATAATATTCAGGTTAATTTGTAAATATTTGTGGTATTCATACATATATCCAAACATATGTGTTTTTATACATGGATAGCACATTGTCATAAGTGTTTTTATAGTCATATATTTTTGTTTTATGCTCTACATAAATAAGATCAAGGAGATCAGGGAGAAGCATAGCTCTTTCTAAACTTAAATGATCAAATCACTTTTTTATGTGTATCTGGATTCTTTATTAGATGCTTCTGAGTTATTGGTTTCAGCTTCTGTTGTTCAAGTATAGCCATATGTCAAATGTAGACAGAGAAATGCAAAAACCCACTGGTCTAACATCCCAAAGAACTGTTCTTTCCAGTGGACCCAAGACATGTTCTTATGAAAAAATACAAACAGGCAAACAGACTAAAAAACACATTCTTTGTTGTCTTTCAATAAATAGAGAATAGGTCCTTATGGATCTAGTGTAGAATAGATCTTCATCATCCCAACAAATATCACTACATGGTCAGACTATAAAACCAAACTTTATTTATTGCTGCTACTAATGGGTAATAACTTATAGATCAAGTACATATTAGAACCAAACTTGACCTGGTATCAGAAACAAAAATATAGAATTGGAAATAAAAAACAGAGAAACAGACAGGCAAAGTTCTGTTACCTCTTGGAGTTTACTATGGGAGCCAAGAAATCATGTTAATGGGCTTAATCAGCTCATGAATTGCATATCTGAAGCTTCATAGTTTAATTGGTTCTGGAAGGTGAGTCTATTTGAGTATCTCAGTGGGACCTCCAAAACTGTCAAAGTATGATCTAAGAAAAAATAAAAAACAGGACTCATAAAATTATGCAAAAGTGCAGGTGCCAGGTATTTATTTAACTCATTAACAAGGGAGCCAACACGATGGTAAGCCTGGTTCAGAGAGAATTGAAGAGAATGGAGTATTTATAATTGCTGAAAGAAAGTATGCCTAAGATTCAAATTTAGATACAAAACTGGTTAATGTCTTACAGGGCAATGAAACTGTAACCTTTGGAGTTATCTTTTCTACAGACAAAATTAATTGAACAAGAATCATTTGCATCTAGAGAGTAATACATCAGAGAACCTAAACAGCATGAATAACAACCAATTGTTTAGTCATTTAGCAAATAGTTAAGGGAGGCCTACTTTGTGCCAGGGATGTTTTTCAGAGTTGAGTATACCACAGAGTCTGTTTTGTTCTCCGCTTTCATGGAGATTATAATCCCCTGGCCTAGCTATATGTACCTTGATCCAGCCTTCTCTGCCACAGGGAGAACCTGTCATACCCTTCTCTCATGTGCAACAGAAAATGCCCCAAGTTTTGGCAACCCACATTCAAACTATAGTAGACCACGACATGCTTATCCTGTATTCTTTTCAAGAGTTATTGGTAGATGCTAAATAAATACATTGGGTGCAGTTTTCCTTTAAATAAATAATATTTATATATATGAATAAAATGCTATTAAAGAGAATTCATATCTTTTAAAATTGTTTCAAAATCTGGCTTTGTTCTGAGTTTTGTGTTTAACGTAGAATAACCTGGTTATGAGAAAAAGGTTTACTGAAAAGAATTTATGTGCTTTTCCTCTTCACTTTACTCATTTTTTTCTTTTCAACTTAAAAGAATTGAAGAAACACAGTGATCACATTTCTGTATTCTCTTGTTGCTTAATAAGCATTACGTATTTGGCATCTTTTCTTCCTTCATCATGCTTGCATTTTATCGATTTTTGGATTTCTACAAATATATGTATGCTTTGGTTAGACATTATCTTAAATGTAGGTGTGCATTTTCTTTTATGAATCCTAAATAATGTTATCTATATTAGAAGAATTTATTACATACCTGCTTTCTGTAATGGGCCAGTCATCATCCACTTACTGAAGTGTATCCTGCCATTAGTGGTTTTGTCATATAAACCATAATTGAATGTACTTTATTGAAATCCTGTAGCAAAACAAATCTTAATCCAATTAAATTTGTAGAGTGCTCGGGTATATCAGCTCCTGTTCTTAGCAGCTTGGATCTTTTTGTAAAGTTTGGCATGTTTTATTTTTACCAGCGTTCAGGAAAATGTCTCCGTTCTGTGAAGGTAATCATATCATAAAGTATTATTCTACTTTAATTGTCTTTATGAACCAAATATTGATGTGCTGTATCATCTGGTATGTAAATTGAAAGTATACTTATGCAGAGATACTTATTTATCATAAAGATTTCTCTTGTTAAACATTAAGATGTCTGTTGACTAACTACAAATTATAGATGAATACCTTTTCAGTTGGAAAATCTTGGTATTTTATTTTTTAAGGAATGAAATCTGTAACTTTTACAATTGAAGAAGTTTAAATAATTGTGGAATTAATATAGTGGATTTTTTTGCTTTTAGGTTTATTTTTGAAATGTCTTTCAATTGAATTATTTGTTTAATAACAAAATTAATCTTTTACAATGTAAAGAATATGTATACGTAATTGGCTTTCTCACTGTGGAAAGGGATGTATTCTTCTAGGTAGATCAGTCTTTTTAAAAAAAATTATTCTTTATTTTTTCACAGTCAATACTTATTTAAGTTTTTATCACCAGAATTACCTATATTTTTTGGCAGGGGGGCAGCTGGCTGGTACAGGGATCCGAACCCTTGATTAGTGTTATCAACACCTCACTCTGACTGAGCTGACAGACCAGCTGTGGTCAACAGTGTCAAAAGCTGTGCTTTTGAATTCCTGTTTTCTGCATTTGTGTGTTTATATCACAGAGTCACTTCTATGTAATAATATAAGCATAAGAGAATAAGTTGTTTTATCATCCTTATGATATGCCTGAAGTTGGGTACAGTCAAAGTATTTCCAGATTATCTTTTTATGTTTTTTTTTGTCATGGAAGACAAGGATTGTACAAAAGCAATAAACCCTTCTTTCAAATTTTGCATCTTCAGAGGCAAGGAACTGCTCCACCTCCAATGAAACTGCCTCCACCTTATAAAGCTCCATCTGATGACAGTGATGAAAATGAAGAAGAATATGCCTTTGCTGACAGTGAGTTCCTTTTTATTACTCAGGGTATATGCAGAATTTACTAAATAATGCCTTAGTGACTGTTGTAAATGATCAAATACAGGGCTGTGGGTTCTTTGAAATGTGCATGAACATTTGCACATTTGAAACTTTTGTGGCTTTATTTCCTAAGCTTTTCTCTTTGATGTTGATAGGGGGAATATTGAAGGAAGCTGTGTTGTACACTATTTTACCTGTGTTCCCTCCTAATCTTACTATCTGGTTGTTAATACAAAAATGCTAAGAAGCCTTTGGAATTGGAGTTTGAACCATAATAATCTGAATTGGACATAGATATCAGCTCTTGATTACTTGCCTTCCTCAAAGTAACATCAATGTTGATGTTACTAATGCAAAATTACAGAAGGCCCACCAAGTCATGTTTTATCCTTTGGAATTCATTTTGTGATTTTCTTTTGCATTAGCTAAATCACATATACATTCAACCGTATATTTAATGGAGGATTTATTCTAAAAAATTTGCATTTCTTTTATGCATGTATTGTGTATATACATATACTTGCTAATGGGCATGGAGTTTCTTTTTGGGCTGATGAGATGTTCTAAAATTAGATAGTGGCAATGGTTGTGCAATTTGTGAATATACTAAAAACCACTGACTTATACATTTTAAATGGGTGAATTTTTTTCTTAAAAAATTGTTTTCTCTTCTACAATATAGAAAAGGAGTTTGATATAGAAATTGATAGAGTTAAAATTCTGGCTCCAGCACTGCCTAGAATATGACCTTAAGTATGCCGTCTTCTATAAAATGGGTGTAATAACAGTACCTACTTCATAGGGAGTGTCACATGGGATTGAAATAAGGTGATAAGGCCTTTAGCCTGCCACATAATGAATCTTCAACAAGTATTATAGCTATGATTATTGTTAATAAATTATTAAGTTAACTTTATATTTTCTATAATAAATAGAAATAAAATCTAAAAGTAAATATAACCTTATAATAATTAAGTTGACTTTATAAATCTTGATTTGTACTTTGTGATTTTACAGAGCCTTTTCTCATGTGTTATTTTCTTCATTTATTCAAGAAATATTTGTTGAATACTATCTGCTTTTTAGTAATAGTATTAAAGGAATCTGCTGTGAAATGAATAGCTCCTTTTTTCCTGGTAATGTCCCCAGCCTGGAAAACAGGATACAAAGGCATGGGACCAAAATTTGATAAGCGTGCTGTGGTGCTTTGGTTCTTAACCTCTTTTTGGAGAGTGTATTCTGTTTTGCTTACAATGGAATACCTGAAACTGGGTAATGAATAAATAAAATTTAGGTAACACCAAGGTCAAGGGTTTGCATCCCAAACTTGTCAGCCACAAAAAAAAAAAGAAAGAAATTTATTTCTTATGGTTTCAGAGCTGGGAAGTCCAAGGTCCAGGGGTGCATCTGATGAGGGTCTTCTTCTTGGTGGGGCCTCTACAGAATCCCATGGTGACACAGGCAATCACATGCTGCAAATGACAAGAACACTTTCATGTGCTCTCTATAAAGCCTCCACTTCGCACCCATGATAACCAGTCATGAGGGCAGGACCCTCACAATCCAGTTGCCCTAAAGATCCCACCTTTCAACATCGCCACATTGGGGATCAATCTTCCACATGACCTTTGGAGAGGACAAACATTCAACCCATATCAGAGAGCTACACATGATAGATATAATTGATGTGTGTGTGCACGTGTGTAACATACTCCCTTGTTCTGATATAGATATGAGGGCAACTGCAGCAGAATGTTGATAAGATGTTGATTATTCATACTTTCTGGGACATTAGAAGGCTAGTATTTGCCTATTAGGAAACCTGGCATAGGTGTGCAACTAAGAGTACATTCTACTCCTAGTTCTATTACTTAGTAGTTGTGAGTTCTTGGATAGGTTATCTAACCTCTTCATGGCTCACACTTGCTTATCTATATGGGAATGAGGAGATGTCTTATAATAACCTGCCTCATAGAATTGTTGTAAGAACTAGAGGAGAAAAAGCATTTGAAGATCTTAGTATAAGGATTGCGATACCTAGTAAGTATTCTGACTTACCATGTGCCAGGCATTATTCTAAGGCCTTTACATGTATTTTTAACTTGATCAACATAATAACTTTGTGAAGTTTTTAATTATGCATATAAAGAAATTGAAGATCAGAGAAATTAAGGAATGTGTCCAAAGTCACACAGCTAATAAATAGTGGAAATGGGGTTCAAACCCAAGTACTCTGACAGAGCCTGTATCATCATCTACATTTGCTGTAACTTAAAACCCATTACTATAGCAGAAATAGGTACAAGGTGATATGGGGTTCTCTTGTGAATATTATCTCAGATAGGCAGAGCAGCAGCATCTCCCCTAAAGTTAATAAGCTCTTCACATATGTGCATAAACACACATATATGGCACTAGTAGGGTTTGGGAAAGACACAGATATCCAGCACATGCAGAAAGACTTCTAATACTTAAGTCATCTTCTAATTGTAACATTTTACATTTCACAAATTCTCCAGCAAACCTATTTGGGATGTTTATGACTTTCCTCTCCATTTGTTTTTTTCTCTTATTTTTTTCTTCCCAATGTACATTCCTTTCTCAATTTACATCCCATTGAATTTACTGTTAACCTTCTCCAGAAGAGTTTAAACTGTATGGGGGTATTTATTTGTTAGATAGTTGACATTTAAAATGTAGGTGAGCCAAAAGCTTCTGGCATTCCTATGTTTCCTTTTGAAATGGATCCCATGGTTTTTTCTTTGTTCCTTAACTCTTATTAAATGAATACTCTGCTCATCTGTCCAAACTATGAGTAGATCAGGTCACTTTTATCAGATACTTATTGTCTGAAGACTAAGCATTTAAGTTGTGAAAGTATAATTATGTAACTTTCCCACAGGGTCCGTGACTCTGGAGTGGACCGCTGGAATTCAAGCCTTAGGTCCACAAGGACAGGGAGATCACAGATGTGAGATGCACATGTTTTTACAGCATGTCAGAAGGCTTTGGTTGTTGTTTAATTATAAAGTTTATTCAGTCAAGAAATTTTTATCGAGTGGGTATTATGGGTGGGCAGACACTGTTCTAACAGTGTTGGGAACACAGCAGAGAACATGGCCGCTCCTGTCATTAGCTCGTATTCTAGTGGGGGAGAAAGATTAAACAGTAAGATAACTTAAGTAGTGGTAAGCACTGTGAATAAAATAAAATAAAATATAAAAATTTAAATTAAATTAAAATTAAAGAAATAAAATAAAATTTAAAATAAACAGATGAAAATAAAAAATAAATAAAATACAAAACAAGGTAGTGTAAGAATAAATGCCTTGGAGGAGGCAACATTAAATAGAATGGTTAAGAAAGGCCAAGATAAGACCTAAATGGCGAGAAGGCACTAGTTATGCAAAGATCTGGCTCATATAGTCATTATATGGATTAGGTTTTTTTTCAGACTGTGACCCACAGTAACATATATTTTGCTTAACAACCAATGTAGATGCACACACAAACAGGAATATGCATACATAATTGAAACAAAAGTTTATAATCAGATTTTTGACCTGTCACATTACTTAAAGTTTTAAAAATTAATATTAATCATTGTTGGGGAGGTTGCAGAAAAATAGGAATTCTTATATACTGTTAGTACTAATAGGAATTCATATACCTCTTCAGGGAGACCCATCTGGCAGCACGTATAAAAATTTAAATGTGCATATACTTTGACTGAATAATTCAGCTTCCAGTGATATATCCTAAGGAATTCACTGTTCATGTGAATATAGGTGTATGTATATATAATACATTCACAAAGATGTTTGCTTTAGCATTTTTCACTAATAGCAATTATAGTGATATGTATGAAAGGTCTTCAAAAAGTTCATAGAAAGATTTGTATTATCTTTTAATTCCATTTTCCATGAACCTTTTCAAGTACCTTCATGTTATATGTACTTTATATATTAATTAAGTCACAGGTCTTCAAAAAGTTCATAGAAAGATTTGTATTATCTTTTAATTCCATTTTTCCATGAACCTTTTCAAGTACCTTCATGTTATATGTACTTTATATATTAATTAAGTCACTTAACTTCTAAGGTTTTCTAGCCATTTGACCTAAAAAAGTTGCATCTCTTTCCTTTAGTTTCCATATTTGTAACATGGGGATAATAATGGACACTTATGGTCTAACTTAATCTTTATTATTCTGTCTTATAATATTTACATTTTTATGAACATTCGTTGAGTCACAAAGAGTATAATGTTTCTTGTAACGTTAATTATTCTAATAGTCACATTAACTATCAATATCTTTCTCTATTTAGCTTTTTTAATTTAATAATTTTTAATATAAAATAGCAGCTTTCATTCTTTAATTATTTGTAGTAAGCATTATACTTCAATTAACTGATAGAATTCAACATAGCAAGCACATATGTCACAGAAAGAGATTTTTCACTCCCAAGTTACATTAAGAATACGAACCTAGGTAGTAAAAGTAAATCCGAATGTCAACCGTGTTTGAATTATTGCCATTAATACACAGTTTCACTTTTATTGTTAACCCATGTTGTCACCAGCTCATTGATCTTGCAGTGGCTCAGAGGTATCTTTCAGATCTTTTGCCTTCTGGAGGCCAAAGCCAAATAGCAGATTTTAACCAAATTCTAAGCTCAAACTGAACTTTGCAAGATTCCTGCACTATTTACTTGAGAAAAGTATAGAATATATCGCAAGCTACTTTCAACTTTATTTAATCCACTTGAATTTTATATAACAAAATATGCTTATTTTGAAGAACAAAAAAGCATTTTGTCTTACAGCTCAATAAGAAGAAAGCAACCAACGCAAGTTTTTTAAATGGGCAAAAACTTGAAATGGCATTTCACCAAACACATGTGAATGGGTAATAAGCACATAAAGTGCTCAGTGTCATTAGTTATTAGGGAAATGCAAACCAAAGCCACTATACATCTACTGGAATGATTTTACTAAAAAAAAGATAATAAGACATATACTGCTGATGGGAATGTAAAATAGTATAGCCACTTTGGAAAACAGTTTGGCAGTTTTTAAAAAAGATAAATATAAGCTTACTATATAACCCAGCAATTACATGTCTAGGTATATACCCAAGAAAAGTGAAAACATATGTCCACACAAACACTACTCCATGGATATTTATAGCAGCATTATTCATAAAAGCCAAAAACTGGCTTCCAGTGAAGATGGTGAAATAGATGCTCCCCAGTGTCACTCTCTCTCTCAAATCAACCAATTTACAACTATTAAAAAGCAACAACAGCCAGTCTGGGGCCACCAGGGCTCAGGGGAGGAGGAGGAGAGACCTACAAAATTTGCAAAGGCAGGAGCAGCCATGAAGAAGGAAAGAAAGGACCACTCCCACCATTTAGAGCCCCAGATGCTTTAAGGCTGGAGCTGCTGAGCACACAGAGCAGGAGCTGTGTCCTTCATATGAAGTTGCTTGGAGGTGTCAGAGGAGAAGAGGCCATGGTGGCTGCCAGGCCAGCAAGACCACTAACAGGGTTCCTGTGGACCCACATAGGACCAAGGAGCCACAGACAACAGATAAAAGGAACCACTCAGAGGTGGGTGAGTCATCGCAAGGGACTGGTGCACAGCCCATCCCATGGGAAGTATTTGGAGTAGGGTGGTGGGGAGACAGGCCACCGGGAGAACATTGGGGAATATCATGGACAGCTGATCTCCCTCCCAGTTAGTGCAGGACCACTCAGTGGAGACTAGTCAGGAATGTAGAACTGCAGGGGGTGCAGTCTGCTGAGAAGACTCAGGTCCAGACCAGAGTTTCCACACGACCCAGGTGTACCAGACCTCATGAGACACGGAAGTACATATAAGGTCAACCATTAAAACCTGAGCTGCACAAAAAGCCTTTCCCTGGAAATCAGCAGCAAAGCAGCAGTTTAGCTCAACCACAGCTCAAGTGCTGGTTCCCACAGGAATTTCCCCCATTTTAGAAGTAAGCAAAGGACAACAAATTAGTTCCATTGCACAGTTTAAGTGGTGGGAACAGCAAATATTCCAACACAGAAATGGAAAAAAAAAAAACCCCACAAATCAGAGATGAAGTAACTAGTGAAGGTCTACACCACCAAAGAACACCTGTATAAAGACTGGAAGTACCCTGGGCTTCCAAGCCATGGAAGAGGGAGGGCCGGGGGCCTCAGCTGTGCCCCTCCAATATCCTCAAGCAGCCTAGAGATGACAACTGAGCTGCTGCAGGAAGCGCCCCAGGCTCCTGAGCTGGGGCAGTGGGGGACTAGGGGCTTCAGCCACACCCTGCTGACATCTGCATTCAGCCAAGCGATGACCCAGCTGCTACTGGAAGCCCCCTGGTCTCCCCTGCTGGAATCAGGGGGAGGTCATAGGCCTCAGTCATGGTCCCTCTCCTTCCCACTCTTCCCACCCTTATCCTTCTCCCCCTCATCTGCTCTGCAACAACATCTTAGAATGAGGCATGGGGCCGGGGGAAGCCAGACCCAGCTGCAACCAAGTAAAGAGCACACCAAAAACACCATTTTTACATGGGTAGCCTGCCATAGCCACCACAATTGCCATGGCTGCTGCAAAAGTGGCTAGTCTCTATAGCAGCAGACACAGCCACCGTGCAGATGACACGCGAGACTCTCAACTGTATTGACACAGGAGAGGCACGAGCGGAGACAAAAAAAAAAGAGAAGAGGTCCTCTCTCTCCATAAAGCACACTCTATAGTAATAGAAGAAGCATCTGATTTATGATAATAGGGGAGGACTTGATCACACCTGTCTCAGTACTGGATAGATCATCTAGGCAACACACCAACAGGGGAACAGTTAATCTATCAGATGGAGAGAACAAATCTATGATTATTAGATAGGGGGGAAGGGGGAGGGATGGAAGGGGAAAGGGAGAGATTGGATAAAAAGGGCATAAAGAATATGTATGATTTGTAACAATGAATATGTTAATAAAAATAAATAAAAGCCAAAAACTGGAAACAAGCAAATATCCATCAACTGGTGAACAGAGAAACAAAATGTATATCCATTCATCTGGTAAATAGAGAAACAAAATGTCATATATCCATTCACCTGGTAAATAGAGAAACAAAATGTTGTATATCCATTCACCTGGTGAATAGAGAAACAAAATGTCATATATCCAATTGTGGAATACTATTCAGCAATAAAAAGGGGTAAAGTAAAGAAAGCATGATGCAAAAGACTACATACTGTATGATTTCATTTATATAAAATGTTCATAAAAAACAAATATATGGAGATAGAAGGCAGCCTGGGGCTGGGGTTAGAATTGGGCTTGATGGAATTTTGGGGGGTGCTGGACATGTTCTAAAACTAAATAGTTGCGATGATTGCATAACTTTATTAAAAGTCATTGAATTGTACATTTGCAGTGGGTAATTTTTATGGTGTGTGAATTATATTCAGCATAGCTGTTACAATTATTTCAAAGTTAAATATAATTTTAAATTAAAAAATCATAGTTGTATGGGATACTTAAAACTGATTAATTACAATATGTTAAAGGAGGAAGGCAATCCGGTAGTAAATTACTTTAAAGAAGGGAATAAAAGTATATTCATCAATGTCTTCCTTGACAGTGATGGGATTTGAGAACCTTAAAACTCATTTGGAGTCTAATTTTACAGCTGAGGATCCTGAGACCAAGAGTGATTGATTTGACCAAAACCACAAAATTAAATTATTGGTGAGACCAGGACTAGAATGTAGGTCTCATGTGGTGTTGAGGACCACACTTAACCTCATCTTTCCAGTGCCTTCCTCTGTGTGCCATGCCAGTTTTTAGCATAAAGATAACTCATGATAAACAGGGATTTATTGAATACGTAGTAGCTTTTTTAGTTTAAATTTTTATCTTTTTTTTTTTTTTTATCACTTTGGACTCTGTAGTTGATTTCTGTCTTGCCAATAGATGTCACTACAATCAACAACAATTATTACCAAGCATTTAAAGAATGTTGAGAATGTTCACTTCAAATAAGCATTTAGTGGCTTCTACCAGTATTTATATGTTCATTTTACTATAAATTTATTTGCTTTGTCTTTTTTGTTTCTTTGTTTATGACAATGCAAAATAGGAAGGGAAAATGTAAGAAATAAAAGCTAAGATTTAGTTTTTTAGTGAGAAACAAATGTTTTATATCCATCCATTCACTTGGTGAATAGAGAAACAAAATGTCGTATATCCAATTGTGGAATACTATTCAGCAATAAAAAGGGGTAAAGTAAAGAAAGCATGATGCAAAAGACTACATACTGTATGATTTCATTTATATAAAATGTTCATAAAAAACAAATATATGGAGATAGAAGGCAGCCTGGGGCTGGGGTTAGAATTGGGCTTGATGGAATTTTGGGGGGTGCTGGACATGTTCTAAAACTAAATAGTTGCGATGATTGCATAACTTTATTAAAAGTCATTGAATTGTACATTTGCAGTGGGTAATTTTTATGGTGTGTGAATTATATTCAGCATAGCTGTTACAATTATTTCAAAGTTAAATATAATTTTAAATTAAAAAATCATAGTTGTATGGGATACTTAAAACTGATTAATTACAATATGTTAAAGGAGGAAGGCAATCCGGTAGTAAATTACTTTAAAGAAGGGAATAAAAGTATATTCATCAATGTCTTCCTTGACAGTGATGGGATTTGAGAACCTTAAAACTCATTTGGAGTCTAATTTTACAGCTGAGGATCCTGAGACCAAGAGTGATTGATTTGACCAAAACCACAAAATTAAATTATTGGTGAGACCAGGACTAGAATGTAGGTCTCATGTGGTGTTGAGGACCACACTTAACCTCATCTTTCCAGTGCCTTCCTCTGTGTGCCATGCCAGTTTTTAGCATAAAGATAACTCATGATAAACAGGGATTTATTGAATACGTAGTAGCTTTTTTAGTTTAAATTTTTATCTTTTTTTTTTTTTTTATCACTTTGGACTCTGTAGTTGATTTCTGTCTTGCCAATAGATGTCACTACAATCAACAACAATTATTACCAAGCATTTAAAGAATGTTGAGAATGTTCACTTCAAATAAGCATTTAGTGGCTTCTACCAGTATTTATATGTTCATTTTACTATAAATTTATTTGCTTTGTCTTTTTTGTTTCTTTGTTTATGACAATGCAAAATAGGAAGGGAAAATGTAAGAAATAAAAGCTAAGATTTAGTTTTTTAGTTTTATATAAATTCTTTTTCTTATTTCTTACACAATCCTTTTCTGGGCATTTCATATTTATAATTAAGTATAATAAGTAGAATTCTTATTCTAGCCCTAAAATTGAAGACTAGTGAACTTGGTTTTGTATTTTAGTGATTCTTTTTTCAGTTCTGTAAATTTCATAAGCTTCAGCCCTTGATATAATTTGGATGCATTTATGGTAACTATAAATAAAAAAAAATGTATTAAGATCTTTTAAGTAGCATTTAAATTGTAATCAGGTGTTCTTCACTTTTAAAAAATTATATAATTCAGTGATCACTTAGATTTTTCTTCATTTTACAGAGAAAGGTTAGAAGGTACTGTAGGGATTGATAGGAAGATAAATTGTGAACTAATTGCAATTGGTTATCTCATTATATTCTAGTGGGGGGTNCATTCACAAAGATGTTTGCTTTAGCATTTTTCACTAATAGCAATTATAGTGATATGTATGAAGGGTCTTCAAAAAGTTCATAGAAAGATTTGTATTATCTTTTAATTCCATTTTCCATGAACCTTTTCAAGTACCTTCATGTTATATGTACTTTATATATTAATTAAGTCACTTAACTTCTAAGGTTTTCTAGCCATTTGACCTAAAAAAGTTGCATCTCTTTCCTTTAGTTTCCATATTTGTAACATGGGGATAATAATGGACACTTATGGTCTAACTTAATCTTTATTATTCTGTCTTATAATATTTACATTTTTATGAACATTCGTTGAGTCACAAAGAGTATAATGTTTCTTGTAACGTTAATTATTCTAATAGTCACATTAACTATCAATATCTTTCTCTATTTAGCTTTTTTAATTTAATAATTTTTAATATAAAATAGCAGCTTTCATTCTTTAATTATTTGTAGTAAGCATTATACTTCAATTAACTGATAGAATTCAACATAGCAAGCACATATGTCACAGAAAGAGATTTTTCACTCCCAAGTTACATTAAGAATACGAACCTAGGTAGTAAAAGTAAATCCGAATGTCAACCGTGTTTGAATTATTGCCATTAATACACAGTTTCACTTTTATTGTTAACCCATGTTGTCACCAGCTCATTGATCTTGCAGTGGCTCAGAGGTATCTTTCAGATCTTTTGCCTTCTGGAGGCCAAAGCCAAATAGCAGATTTTAACCAAATTCTAAGCTCAAACTGAACTTTGCAAGATTCCTGCACTATTTACTTGAGAAAAGTATAGAATATATCGCAAGCTACTTTCAACTTTATTTAATCCACTTGAATTTTATATAACAAAATATGCTTATTTTGAAGAACAAAAAAGCATTTTGTCTTACAGCTCAATAAGAAGAAAGCAACCAACGCAAGTTTTTTAAATGGGCAAAAACTTGAAATGGCATTTCACCAAACACATGTGAATGGGTAATAAGCACATAAAGTGCTCAGTGTCATTAGTTATTAGGGAAATGCAAACCAAAGCCACTATACATCTACTGGAATGATTTTACTAAAAAAAAGATAATAAGACATATACTGCTGATGGGAATGTAAAATAGTATAGCCACTTTGGAAAACAGTTTGGCAGTTTTTAAAAAAGATAAATATAAGCTTACTATATAACCCAGCAATTACATGTCTAGGTATATACCCAAGAAAAGTGAAAACATATGTCCACACAAACACTACTCCATGGATATTTATAGCAGCATTATTCATAAAAGCCAAAAACTGGCTTCCAGTGAAGATGGTGAAATAGATGCTCCCCAGTGTCACTCTCTCTCTCAAATCAACCAATTTACAACTATTAAAAAGCAACAACAGCCAGTCTGGGGCCACCAGGGCTCAGGGGAGGAGGAGGAGAGACCTACAAAATTTGCAAAGGCAGGAGCAGCCATGAAGAAGGAAAGAAAGGACCACTCCCACCATTTAGAGCCCCAGATGCTTTAAGGCTGGAGCTGCTGAGCACACAGAGCAGGAGCTGTGTCCTTCATATGAAGTTGCTTGGAGGTGTCAGAGGAGAAGAGGCCATGGTGGCTGCCAGGCCAGCAAGACCACTAACAGGGTTCCTGTGGACCCACATAGGACCAAGGAGCCACAGACAACAGATAAAAGGAACCACTCAGAGGTGGGTGAGTCATCGCAAGGGACTGGTGCACAGCCCATCCCATGGGAAGTATTTGGAGTAGGGTGGTGGGGAGACAGGCCACCGGGAGAACATTGGGGAATATCATGGACAGCTGATCTCCCTCCCAGTTAGTGCAGGACCACTCAGTGGAGACTAGTCAGGAATGTAGAACTGCAGGGGGTGCAGTCTGCTGAGAAGACTCAGGTCCAGACCAGAGTTTCCACACGACCCAGGTGTACCAGACCTCATGAGACACGGAAGTACATATAAGGTCAACCATTAAAACCTGAGCTGCACAAAAAGCCTTTCCCTGGAAATCAGCAGCAAAGCAGCAGTTTAGCTCAACCACAGCTCAAGTGCTGGTTCCCACAGGAATTTCCCCCATTTTAGAAGTAAGCAAAGGACAACAAATTAGTTCCATTGCACAGTTTAAGTGGTGGGAACAGCAAATATTCCAACACAGAAATGGAAAAAAAAAAAACCCCACAAATCAGAGATGAAGTAACTAGTGAAGGTCTACACCACCAAAGAACACCTGTATAAAGACTGGAAGTACCCTGGGCTTCCAAGCCATGGAAGAGGGAGGGCCGGGGGCCTCAGCTGTGCCCCTCCAATATCCTCAAGCAGCCTAGAGATGACAACTGAGCTGCTGCAGGAAGCGCCCCAGGCTCCTGAGCTGGGGCAGTGGGGGACTAGGGGCTTCAGCCACACCCTGCTGACATCTGCATTCAGCCAAGCGATGACCCAGCTGCTACTGGAAGCCCCCTGGTCTCCCCTGCTGGAATCAGGGGGAGGTCATAGGCCTCAGTCATGCTCCCTCTCCTTCCCACTCTTCCCACCCTTATCCTTCTCCCCCTCATCTGCTCTGCAACAACATCTTAGAATGAGGCATGGGGCCGGGGGAAGCCAGACCCAGCTGCAACCAAGTAAAGAGCACACCAAAAACACCATTTTTACATGGGTAGCCTGCCATAGCCACCACAATTGCCATGGCTGCTGCAAAAGTGGCTAGTCTCTATAGCAGCAGACACAGCCACCGTGCAGATGACACGCGAGACTCTCAACTGCATTGACACAGGAGAGGCACGAGCGGAGACAAAAAAGAGAAGAGGTCCTCTCTCTCCATAAAGCACACTCTATAGTAATAGAAGAAGCATCTGATTTATGATAATAGGGGAGGACTTGATCACACCTGTCTCAGTACTGGATAGATCATCTAGGCAACACACCAACAGGGGAACAGTTAATCTATCAGATGGAGAGAACAAATCTATGATTATTAGATAGGGGGGAAGGGGGAGGGATGGAAGGGGAAAGGGAGAGATTGGATAAAAAGGGCATAAAGAATATGTATGATTTGTAACAATGAATATGTTAATAAAAATAAATAAAAGCCAAAAACTGGAAACAAGCAAATATCCATCAACTGGTGAACAGAGAAACAAAATGTATATCCATTCATCTGGTAAATAGAGAAACAAAATGTCATATATCCATTCACCTGGTAAATAGAGAAACAAAATGTTGTATATCCATTCACCTGGTGAATAGAGAAACAGAGAAACAAATGTTTTATATCCATCCATTCACTTGGTGAATAGAGAAACAAAATGTCGTATATCCAATTGTGGAATACTATTCAGCAATAAAAAGGGGTAAAGTAAAGAAAGCATGATGCAAAAGACTACATACTGTATGATTTCATTTATATAAAATGTTCATAAAAAACAAATATATGGAGATAGAAGGCAGCCTGGGGCTGGGGTTAGAATTGGGCTTGATGGAATTTTGGGGGGTGCTGGACATGTTCTAAAACTAAATAGTTGCGATGATTGCATAACTTTATTAAAAGTCATTGAATTGTACATTTGCAGTGGGTAATTTTTATGGTGTGTGAATTATATTCAGCATAGCTGTTACAATTATTTCAAAGTTAAATATAATTTTAAATTAAAAAATCATAGTTGTATGGGATACTTAAAACTGATTAATTACAATATGTTAAAGGAGGAAGGCAATCCGGTAGTAAATTACTTTAAAGAAGGGAATAAAAGTATATTCATCAATGTCTTCCTTGACAGTGATGGGATTTGAGAACCTTAAAACTCATTTGGAGTCTAATTTTACAGCTGAGGATCCTGAGACCAAGAGTGATTGATTTGACCAAAACCACAAAATTAAATTATTGGTGAGACCAGGACTAGAATGTAGGTCTCATGTGGTGTTGAGGACCACACTTAACCTCATCTTTCCAGTGCCTTCCTCTGTGTGCCATGCCAGTTTTTAGCATAAAGATAACTCATGATAAACAGGGATTTATTGAATACGTAGTAGCTTTTTTAGTTTAAATTTTTATCTTTTTTTTTTTTTTATCACTTTGGACTCTGTAGTTGATTTCTGTCTTGCCAATAGATGTCACTACAATCAACAACAATTATTACCAAGCATTTAAAGAATGTTGAGAATGTTCACTTCAAATAAGCATTTAGTGGCTTCTACCAGTATTTATATGTTCATTTTACTATAAATTTATTTGCTTTGTCTTTTTTGTTTCTTTGTTTATGACAATGCAAAATAGGAAGGGAAAATGTAAGAAATAAAAGCTAAGATTTAGTTTTTTAGTTTTATATAAATTCTTTTTCTTATTTCTTACACAATCCTTTTCTGGGCATTTCATATTTATAATTAAGTATAATAAGTAGAATTCTTATTCTAGCCCTAAAATTGAAGACTAGTGAACTTGGTTTTGTATTTTAGTGATTCTTTTTTTAGTTCTGTAAATTTCATAAGCTTCAGCCCTTGATATAATTTGGATGCATTTATGGTAACTATAAATAAAAAAAAATGTATTAAGATCTTTTAAGTAGCATTTAAATTGTATTCAGGTGTTCTTGACTTTTTAAAAATTATATAATTCAGTGATCACTTAGATTTTTCTTCATTTTACAGAGAAAGGTTAGAAGGTACTGTAGGGATTAATAGGAAGATAAATTGTGAACTAATTGCAATTGGTTATCTCATTATATTCTAGTGGGGGGTGGGGCAGTGTGGGGATGTAATGTTGCATTTTGAGTGAAGTTTAAGAAACCTCAGCCATTTTTCTAGTAATTTTTTCTGAAGCTACAATTTATTTTCATAATTTTTCTCCCAAAAAACCTAACTTGAAGACTTGACTGCTTAAATAGACTCTTTACTGCACGTTTAGAATGTTACCAAGACACAGATGAATCTCGCTAGGAAATAGATGCCGCCTGTTCAATGTGGTTCACCAGTTTCTTTGTTATACGCGTGATTTAGTGCTGAGAGCAATACAGAAAGAGTAAGTTGATGACTGTTCCCCTCACTTCGGACAGGCTAAAATCAACTGCTGTTTCCTTTTAATTTGCGTTTGAAAGATGCAACTAATGTGATGAACAGTTTCCCAGCAGGAAAACTGGGTCATTAAAATGATATTAACTGAAGCTGGCCACAAAATAAATGGTTGCGTTTATATTGTCTCCTGTGTTCTGGAATAGAGCTATCATCCTGATACGAGCAGGATAACCGAGTGTCACAGTCGGCAGCGTGAAGCATCTGAGGGTCAGATGTTGGAAACCAGGGATTTTGCTTCTCCCGGCATACTTTTCCAAGCAGCTTTCACCTACTGACAGATGTGACTGTTAGCATGAGGGCTAGCTTGAAATTAGCTTAATTGATTGCTTCTCATGATAGAAACAGACTGATAGGTTGCCCTGAAAGAGAATAGCGTCTGAGGGGAAACAAATAGGCCCAAGGTCGTCAGAAGAGAGAGGACAGAGTCTGTGGTGAGGATTGGAGCAGCCTCCAGCATTGAATGTTATTCAGGAATGCAGGTACCCTGAAGGGAACACTGGTACAGCGATGGTCCAAGGGGGGTTCCCAGGTAAGATTTCTGTTGCCTGTGAGATGTGTGGTTCCTTCATGATGCAATCTTATGCTGTTTTAGTGTTGGTGCAAGATGTTGTTTTAAAGGTTTAAACAGTGAGCTAAGGCATTTAGCTGAGGTAGGACAGTGAGGGTACATATGCATGTGCAAGGTGATTGTATGTTAGAGACAAACCTCTAAAATTTCCTTTCAGGTGTATTGTAGTTTGAATCATCCTTCCGATGTTTTTGAAAAGTGGAGCAGTTTATCACACTGTCAAGAATACACAAGTAGTATCAGTGCCAAGATTCTTAACACTCTGTTCATGCAGTATCCTTTCCTTTCAATTGAAATTGAGAAGTAGATCTCCTGGACATTTACTGTTATTATTGTTATTTGTTACTTCACCATAATAAAAAGGGAAGACAACTTACATTAGAACAAGGTTATTCTGATAATTTAAAAAACTGACTATTCATCATTTTATTGTAGATGAAAGCAGAATATCATTAAGGAATCATAGTAGTAAACAAAAGGCACCTTACATATTATTTGCTAATTGCAATTAAGGTCCCATTCACCTAAGCCTACAAATTTAAATTCATTATGGGTGGGGGCTCAGGGCTTGGAAGTACTACCAGTGCTATTCTTGTGAACATGGTTCTTGAAATCTTTACTAGATTGGCAATATAATTTCATGCAGTAGAGTACTTCCTTTAGTGTGTGCTTTTGCCTTACTTTTAAAAAATTAATTTATTAAAACCAGAGCATTTTATTCAAGTAAGATATGGACTATTTAGACATAATAGGGGTATTCTTGCTTAGGTATTATTGCCTCAGGGAGGCAATTGTAAACTCAGAGAGTCAGACATCACATTTCAGCCTTTCTTTTTATTTTCAGCAGTGCACACGCAAATTTGTTATTTCTTTTGCAACAGCAGGAGAAATGCTGCATTCCTGATTGGAGATAGCAAACCTTATTCCCGGCTGTGCTGTCAGAATAATTGAGCAAGAACTTTTCTTTTGCCTAAAATATAATTCTGAAGACCTTAGTGTGATGGTCCTGAGCTGCCTTGTGTTCAATTCTGTGCTTTTGATATAGGGAAAATGTTATAGCTCTTAAATGGATGCGTCACAGATTTCCTGTAGTGACAACTGTCCATATTGTGTTTCTTTCCATTCTGTAGTTAAAATTGCTTTCAGTTGTCTGTGTCATCTTTTCAATACTATTTCTCAACCTTGTATTGACAAGGCAGCTATAGGAATGATCCTGAGTATTTGTGGATCCTACCTGCTTCTCTTCAGACTCCTTAGAGCAGTTTGTTCATTTTCCTTTTATTTTGGAAAGTTTCTTGATTTTTTTTTAGATCCATTTCTCCAGCTTATAAATACATGTGTGCTTTAGTTTCTTCAACATAATCTGCTATTCCTGTTATCTCTTTCATTTCTACCTCACCAACTTGAAGTTGCCACTATCTGTGCTTCAAAAACCACAGCAGAACCCTCAGGAATCCCCACAGCAGTTTTCCAGAAATTCAGTCAAATACATCTGGTCATTAGAAATTTCCAAGTCCTTTGCATTTTATTAAAACAATAAATGAACTCAGCCTTTAAAAATATTATTAACTATAAATATGCCTCATAATTAGACACATATTTATGTGTTATATATAAGTTACTTTTTTAGGGATCCTGTTCAGGATTGTGATTTTTGTAATAAAAAGGTTTCTATTTATGTATATACATTTAACTTCAAAGTATTTTAATGTTTATAGTAGTCTTAGGTCTCAGTCTAATATTATGTTCATTGCTTCTGCATTCAGTTAATTTTAAAAACATCTTTCTTTTTCATGTCTCATTTTTGGCAGATTTTGCAAATAGTTATACGTAGGATGATAAATAAAGGATGAGGTCTCCGTCTGCAGAGAACTTACATTTTCTTTTGTACTTGCTTCGAAACGTGTTACTTTAAATGAGTTTATGTTGCTTGATTTCAGTAGTTTTATGTCACTTTAAAATATTTCAAGTTTGCTTATGGGAATAGAGATTAAGCATTCATTTTAATTTGATTCAGTGTTGAACAAAGAGTATTGGGATTTGAATTAAGTAAGTAATGTATCAAAAAATAAGTAGCATTTAAAATTATTTTCTTGCAGAGACTGCCTCTTTTTTTGGTGAATGCAATGAGGCAAGAAGGTAAAAATATCACTCCTAAGTTTCTATTATGTTTTCTTACTTAGTATGTATTTTTAAAAATATTCACTTTAATCTCTTTTCCTTTACATTTGTGATATGCCTAGACTCTAAGATACTTGCATAGTATAAAGAATTCATATTGTATATTTTGAATATATCTGTCCCAACTCAGTCAGTATTATTATTTCCATTTACAGATAGTAAAATTCTTTTTTATAGAAAGCTTAGGGTGGTTTATCCATGGGTTGGGGGAAGTATGACATAGCCTCAGTTACTATGGTGATGTATCATCAAGGATTTTGGGAGCCTAATATAGCCCTAAGCCTAAGGGAAGAAATACACTATCTAATAAGATCTTTGCCCTTAGGAAGTTTATAATCTTTCTAAAAAGAGAAAATATGTATAGGTGCAGGAACAAATGCATTGGAAGGTCTCCTTGTAGAAACTGAGCTTTGAGAAGTTGGTATGATTGGCAGGAATGTGGCTGCTTAGACTTGGAAGTCCACTGAAAGCAAAGAAGTGCTACAAGCAGGATGTCTATGTCGGAAGGAAAGGGTAGAAAAGATCTGTAGCAGGATGAGGTGCATGCAAGATACAGTTCTAAAGTTAAAATTTGGGGATTTATTTTTTGAAATAGAAATGGTAGTGATAGGGCCGGCCCGGTGGCGCACGCTTGGTAGCGCGGTGGCGCTCCCGCCGAAGGTTCGGATCCCACGTACAGACCGGCCGCTCACTGGCTGAGCGAGGTGCGGGCGCAACACCGAGGGTTGCGATCCCGTTGCTGGTCCCAGTCCAGTACAGGTGCGACACTGAGGGTTGCGATCCGTTGCCGGAAAGACAAAAAGGAAAAAAAAAAAGAAAGAAATGGTAGTGATAACTAACACAAGGAGACTACATTTCAGAACACTGAAATGAAATTCATAGTTTCATTTCTTTAAATTATTTTTTGAATACTTAGGATCTGGGCACTGTGCTAAATGCTTTGTACATATTGTTTTCTTTAATATATATAGTTTTATGAGTTTTTTTAAGTCTCTTTATTTTATAGATGAAGTCTAGATGACTCCAAAGCCTGTACTTTTAATAAGTTTTGATTTTACATGTCTTCAAGGATCTTCCCAAGTAATCCATTTCTTTTGCAAAGCCAAAGTGATTACTGTTCTGTTTTTTGTGGTAATTTATTTTTTAGATCCACACATTGAGCAAATACACTTGTAACTAGAATCCCCCCCCCCAAAAGTATGCTGAAGTTCTAAATTTTGAAAAATGTTCACCGTATTCTATAGCAAACTACATTTTAATATAGAAAGTTCCAACTTAAAAGAAAAAGTCATAAACCAAATGAAGCTGAATTGGGGAAAAATACAGTAATGGAGGCATGCCATAAGGCTTAAGGGCACACCTCACCATGGTGCCACACACAGCACAGTATGAACCAGGCTTCTCAGCATAAATAAGTTTCTCTTCCATCACTGAAAATTTTCTACATTTGGAGAAGAAATAGCAAGTCCCCTGATGCTACCCAGATGGGAATGGGTGAGTTTCTAGGTTTAGTGAGATATTTAGATGAAATTTTTAAAAATTATATTCTGAGTCATTGAGTATTTTCATGTTTGTTCTCATGAGATGGAAACATATTGACATTTCGTTCATTGTTTTGAATTGCAGTTGTGTTTTGGCTCAGTGTTGGCTGTACCTGCATCAGATTTTCAATATCTGCTCTCTTGACTCTTAGAAAAGCCAGTGCAGATATAAGAGCATGCTGAGAATGAGAAGGTCATGGCTTCCAGTTTCATAAAACAAAAGATCATGAGGTGTAAAAGGCTAAAAAAAAAAAAATTATTTCTAGTCTAGTGAATAGCTTTACTAGCTTCCCATCTAAGTGTTCACTTAAATAAACATTTTGATTGTACTTGCAGCGATAAAACATGCCCATAGTGAGATTCTAACAACAAACAAAATTATATTGGTTATGGCTGCTTATCTGTGCCTTGTGAAGTCTCTGAAAAAAGCTCTCTGCTCCTGTGAAAAATTAAGTTAAATACTTTGGTTCTTCAAATGACAGACATTGGATTTAATTTATTGCTGTCACATTTATATAAAAATTTGCAAGTTGTTTAGTCACCTGTTTTGATTGTTCTTTAAGAAGAATTATTTTGGCGGGTAATCTATTTTTTCACAGATCACAGAACCTGCAAAAATGAGCTTCCCATTCTGAAGTCCTCTTGTAGTTTATAACGTCATATACCTGTGCTCTTATTTCTTTTACTTTGTGTTTAAATAATCACTTCCCCTGTGAGTATGGCCATTAATGTGCTTACAGTGCTATGTTGAGATTAGGTGTCTAGGTGTTGGCTCTTCTATGACCAGAGTTTAAGTCATTAGAGATGTTCAATAAATGTTTTTTGAACTAATGTAGAAATATTCATGAGAGAACAGCCGAATCTATTAAATTTATAAAGTGGACATTCTCTTGGAACAGTGGCGTGGCTCACCAAAGAAGATAATATTATTGTACCATCTATGTGTATTATTTAGAAGGTTCTTTTTATGGGATGCATAGTCCACTGATAGTATATAAGGAAAGGACATTTTCTCCCATTGTAATAACAGTTTTTCTTGGGAAAAAATTTTTTTTGATAATCATAGAGTATTGGGGGGGCAGTAAAATAATAGGCAGATGAGTTTATTTTGTAACTCTTTTTTTTCTTTAATTGAGCAATTAATTGTGTTTGCTTCCTCAGTGTTTTCTGAACAAATCTATATTATGATTTATGCACTGCAGCATGTTCAGGGTCAGTAACTGGATAGTTTCTTGCTCAAGTAGGAAAGAGTAGCAGCTTTTCCATTTTATAATCAGTGAACCTTTGGTTCAGGATGTGGCCCACTATGTGTTTTTGTAAATAAAATCTTATTGGAACACTGCCACCTCCATTTATGTATTGTCTGTGATGCTTTCACACTATAAAAAAGCAGCTGAGTTAAATAGTTGCAACAGAGACCATATGGCCCACAAAGCTTAAAATATGTACCGTATAGCTCTTTCCAGAAAGTTTGCCAACCCCTGAATTATACCATAAGAGTTAAAGCTTTGAATCAGGAGTGGGTTCAAATCCTGCCTTACAGCTTGCTAACTGTGTAGCCTTGAGAAAATTACTTATTACAGAATTTTCTGACCTTTGATTTTCTTTTCTATAAACTGGGGGTAGTACCACCTACCTGCTAAGATTTTGCTGATGGTTAAGTGGCGTAAAATACATAAAGCATGTAATACATTGCTTTTTAAATGACAATCACCCACATATGAAACATAATATATACATGCATACGTACATGTTAGTCGGTAAATTTATTTTCCCTTTTTGCAAGATTGAAAGTTGTTGCCTTTATTGTGGTACACTCTTAACTGTGAAATAATTTGTTTATGTGTTCATTGTGACAATTGCTGAGTTACTCACTATTTTTAACTCTGTACTTTGATGGCATAAATTTTGTCAACCTGTTAGATTTTTCCCATTCTGTAAAAATGTCAGCTGCTCGAACATTAAATTAACTTGCAGCTAAAACATGGCCCTAATTCTTTCTGGCAAATGGTAGTATCAAACACTAAATTGATCAGAATGGATCAAAATATTATAATATGAAATATCATTTTTATTCCCTATATGCTTGTTTAATATTTGGAAAATATCCACAGACCTAAAGCCCTGTATTGTTAAAGTACCCTATGACGTGAAAACCATAAAGATTTACCTTAAAGACTTTTCTAAGAATTAAGCAGTGTTTTCTGGTTCATTTGACAAATTATTCTGTCCTTTTATGAAAAACCCATTTTGAACCAGGCCTCAAATATGTGTGCAATTCTCAGGGAACATAGAGGAGAGATTGTGATCCAGAAGGTAGAAGGAGAGAGTGTGGGCCCAGAAATCAAGGCTCTACCTCTTGTTAGTTTGTGGCCAAGTCACTGACTTTCTCTGGAGCCTCACTTTCTTAATCTCTAAAATGAGTACTAGATTAAATCATCCTTAAGATTTCTTCTAGTCCTATGATTTTTAGGTAGAGGGGATGTTCTATTTGGTCAGGGCAAACAAAACCTTGAAGAAACCTATTTTCAGTGAATAAATATTGAGAACCTAAATTTGGGCATTTTAACCTAGAGGCCATCAGCCCAAAAAGAGTACAAGAATGTCTGTCAGTCCCTTGAATTTTCTATATAAGCTTGGAAAGTATAGGGTTTTTCTTTGAGGGGAGAGGGTATCTTTATTATATTATCTCTGAAACCCATGGCTCAAGGCAAGTAAAACAGCACTGTTTTAAATATATAAAAGTCATGAAGGATAGTATGTATAGATGACACTTTGAATCAACAGCCAGCTAGAACTATATGGTACAGCATAACTTCTTTGAAAGAAATGAATATGGAGCCAATGATGACATAGCAGATAATAAGTTCATGTAACATTTTATCTCCAAAAACTGGTCTAAGCTGCGATCAAATTTAAGAAAATCAAATAGATGAATTGTCAAACTTTCGGAAGTGACAGTTTCCAGTCCTCTAAAGAATTCTGCCACCACTTTTAGAATAGTTCTGTCACATGGGTCTCAGCACAGTCCTTTGTGCACAATAATTGCTTAATGTTAAGAAAGAATAAATAACATTTATAGTTATTTATTCAATGTCAATATTAGTTGATGTTCTGATAAAAGTTTAATTATCTTTGACTCTGTATAAATTCATACCCATAACTTAGTGGTTAAGAGAATGAGATTTGGAGTCATATTAGTCCCAGGTCATTTCTTTATTTCATCTCTCTGAAATTCATTCCTTAAAACCTTCAGAGGTGATTTCTTTTACATATAGAAAAGGTATTTAAATTCTGTCCAAATTGTAATTTGAAAAGAAAATAAGGCAGCATGTACTTTTAATGGAGTCTGTAAGCTGGAGCTAAAAACAAATCATTTATAAGTATCATACATACTATACTACCTGATCATTTTATTATATGTACTTGGAATATTATAAAAATGAAACAGGATATTAGAAGACTTAATTTTACAATTCACCTTTTTAAAAAAAAAACTGCAATCTGTGATTGTATGTACGAATAGGATTTTATTTGTATGCCTAAAGTATTAAAGTATGCTGTGCTGGTGTGAGGTTTTTTTGTTGTGTTTTGTTTTGGTCTGCTACAAAGTCTTTGCTTGTTTCTTCATGGGTTAACATTTTAGTAGTTTTAAAATGTAATTTAATTTTATGTATATAATCTTTAAGAAAACTTTCATTTTCATTGATGACATGGTTGTTTATTTGGACACTTTTGTAGATAAGTCATTCATCCTATTTTGCTGACAATGCCTGCCTCCATTTCAGTGGCTTCCCATTATAATTGTCTAAGGGTCCTCATGGTCTGGCCCCAGAATCTCTCTCCATATCCTTCCAGTGCCTTCTGTGCCCCTTGCCTCTGTGTTCCATGTACAGTGGCAACAGCTCCAACCTACCATCCTCCTCCTTGCCTCACAGCCTTTGCACACACTTTTCCCCTGCCTAATTCCACTCATCTTTCAACCATCAATCAGACCTCACTTCTTCCAGGAACACTTCCTAATGTCCAGTTCAGATACAAATTCTTGTTCTATATACTCCCCGTGGTGCCTTTTCTTCATACCTTTTATATGAGTTCATCTTATGGTTATTAGATGAATTTCATGTCTTCCACTAGGGAGTAAGGTCAGAGGCCAGGTATCCACCACTCATTAGCACCTAGCACCATGTCTGCCATGTGATAAGTGTCACTAAAGACTCTTTGGAGTGAGTGAATGAATGAACATAATTTTCAGGTTTTGTAACTTCATACTGGAGAGCTAAGCAAAGTTCACTTTCACATTACTGCTCCTGATCAAGAAAAATACATAAATGTAACTCACTCTTATCTTTGAAATTAAAAAACCATACAGTATAGTCAGAAGAGCCTGTGTGTGTGGAGCCAGAAGATATATATTCAGGTTTCAGCTCAACTGAAACTTTCTAGTTGTGCATCTCAGTCAAGCCATTTAAACTCTCCGGGCTTTGGTTTGTTCATCTTCAGTGTACCTGGCTGATGCCTACCTCGACTGTTAGTTTGGGGATGAAATGAGGAAAAGATATATGAAAGAGCCTGTACAGCACCTAATATCAAACTCATTCTCACTAGATGTTACTTGCTTTTGAATATAGTAATTATTATCTTTAATATCTTCTGCATTTATCTCATAATTTTTGACATTTCTAAGCCAAAAGTTGCATAATCATTTAGTGAACAAAATCGTTCTCAAAGTGCAACCGTTTCTCCTCCCCCACCAGTATGGCAACCTGTGGAACCTTTTTTATTTCTATTCTTTAGTCCCGTGTGAGGAAGTGGGGACTAGGAGGCGAAGTAGTTCAGATGACCAGGAACAGTGACAGGGGCAGAAAGCAAGGAGTACAGAGAGGGCGTAGAAGTCTATGGGCTATGGAGTGTAATTACCATATGGAAAGTTGTGGGTGGGGGAGCTCTGAGAGTCTGCAAAGTAAAGTCAGGTAAGAGCAGGAAGTCAGACCAGGTGTTGTATGTGCTTCAAACACATTGCTTTACACATTCCCCCAAATAACCCAAATGTAGTTACTATTATTATTTTCACTTTACACATGAAATAATGGAAAAAAGAGGGTTAATCAACCCAAGGTTTTCCAACTGCAAGTGGCAAAAGTAGGATTTGAACCAACAGTCTGATTACAGAGCCCACACCCTTAGTCACTAAGTTTTACTGCCCAACTTAACAAAGGAGACAGTGCGTAGGATAGTCAGAGTAGGAGGGATTTGTACCATGAGACTTTGGGCAAGTAATATAGGATGATCCAGGCTCCTCAGGAGCACTCACCTGGGAATTCATCCAGGAAGTTGTTATATAGGCTTTCAAGTGAACTTAAGTTCCCTGTGTACCAGATAGCTTGGAGATTGTCCTGTAGCACCTCCCTGTCTTTGCTTTTGAATGGTAATCTGTTAGGGCCATAAAATTCTATCAAAATTTAAGCAAAAATGAATTGTCTGGAAAGGGTTATGTTATCGAACTGAGGGAGGTCCTTTGTGTGCTGTCCATATAACTAAGAAGTCTCTCAGGACAAAGTTTGCAGTGATGAAGATTAGCATTTATTTGGATGGCCATTCAAAGGAATCTGTGGTAGCTAAAGGAGGTTTAAGACTTTGGGCTCCCTGAGAGCTTAAAATCACAGGCACTTATAGGGCAGGAATTTGGGTAGGGGTCTCAGTAATCACATGGATGTCTGATTGGTCAGCAGTAAGGTCATTATAATTATTTCTGGCTTCATGACTAAAGTCCTCCTTGGCTCCTTCAAATCTGGAGGTATACAAACTTCAAATCAGGCTTGTAGTTGTTTGTTATTTGCAAAGACAACTTGAGGAAAGGGGTTAGGGATATTAAGCCAAAAGGTATTCATTTAAGGAACAAGCATTCTGACCTTCAAATCAAGTCTTAGCCTAAGGAAGTATATGTTTTATAAACTCTACTCTTATTATTAACCAAATTTTATTGTTAAACTCTGAGGAATCCAGCCCGTCCTGCTTGGCCAGGTTGTTTCTCCCTTCTTCCAGCCAAGGTCTGCTCTGACTGGTGTAAGGCAAATAGCTAGGGGAAGTTGAAGTTTGTTCCCCAGATTCAATTGAAGACATTCAGTCTCTTGTCCTTAATTTCTAGAGGCTGCAAATCAAGTATTAACCTGTTAACTGAGTGCTTACTATTTGCCAAATACTATAACAGGTGTTAGGGATATAAAAAGGAGTGCAACTCAGTTCTGGTTCTTAAGGTGCACAGTCCTATGGTGGAGATAGATCAGTAAGACAGTTTCACCATGGAGGAAGAACTGTGATAGAGGAAGCCTCAAGGTATCTTGGAAATAAGAGAAAGGACTCCTAATCCTGTCAGAGGAGTGATGGAATGCTTCTGGGAGCTGTTGATATGGGAGAAGAGTATTCCACGTGGTGCACTGTACAGAATTACTAAGGCATGGAAAAACGGAGGAGCCATGATATTATAATGCAGCTAGAGTGCATCATGTAGGGAGCATGATAGAAAATGGGGCTAAAAAAAAAATATTTCCTGAACACTTTCATGCGTCTGGTATGGAGCCAGGAGTGTTATTGTAGTTAAAAGGCTGTTGAAAATATAAAGGGTCATTTTATTTTTACTTAGCTATACCAAATTAAGAACCCTCCTTTCTTTTATTCCTAAAATCTTGATATTTCTAAACTTGTTTTTTTTTTTTTTTTTTTTTGGTGGCTGGCAGGTAAGGGGATTTGAACCTGTGACCTTGGCGTTATATGGCTGCACTCTAACCAACCGTGCTAACCAGTCAGCCCTAAACTTGCTTTTGATAGTTGAAATATAGTTTTACTAATTTAATCTTAAATTATCTCTGAGAGTTGAGTTTTCTATTTAAGAGAAGATACCTCTAGCAAGCATTCAATACTTGGTCTTCACGAGATTGACTTGACTAGGCATTAGAGAAATGACGGGCTGGCCGTTTAGCTCACTTTAGTAGAGATTGGTGCTCATAACATCAAGGTCCAGGGTTCAGATCCCTGTACTGACCAGCCACCAGAAACCAAAGCAAAAAAGATGAGTGCTGACTATCGTTTTCATATTACCTTTTAAAGAAATGCTGTGATTTATAATTTGTAAAAGAGACAATGGTTTATGTTAAGATGTCAATTCTGCCCATTCATAGCTGATGTTTTTGGGCAGTTCATTTAATTCCTCCTAGCCTCAGTGTTTCTTATTTATAGAAAACACTATTGAATTTTATTCTTTCTTTCTCTTTTTTTTTTGGTTGCTGGCCAGCAGTATGAGGATCCGAACCCTTTGACATTGGTATTATAATACCATGCTCTAACCAACTGAGCTAACTGGCCAGCCTGTTGAATTATTACGGAGATTATTTATTTGAAGGTAACTGTCACTCAAAAGGCAACATCTGTATTAGGTATCATTGAGTTCAGAATAGCCCATAAGAGATTTTGGATTAGTCTTGAATAGATGTTTCCTTGCTTGCTTTCCTCCTCTGCTTTTACTTTTGCCTTTCTATTTCGTTTGCTCCTTCTTCTCCGTTCCATCCCCTCTCATTTGTCTTTTCTTTTATCTTGTGAGAAAAGCAATCATTCATTGATGTGTGAGATCCTGTCTAGGTTCTACTGTCAGCTGATTTCAGAGTTTGATCAGTTTAAAGACCAGACATAAATGAGAACAGGCTGGCTGCAGTGACTGAAATAATTTCCATGTTATCATCTCAGCTCTACCTGAAGAAAAAATTTTAAAAAGCCAAAAAGATATTAAAGCCCAAGGGGTAAAGTATTAAATGGTGTGAAAATACCAACGCCGGGGCAAAACAAGTATATATCACTCTGTGGGAAGGTAGGAATGACACGTGTCGTCAGTTTATTTTGATGTCCTTTGGTATCTTTTCTGCATCTTTATTAAAATCATCTTAGCTACCAGTTTTTCAGAACTTTATCTTTTTTTGTGAGCTTATTTAAGTGTATAGAGTAGACACTTCAGCAGCCTTTCTATATAATACATATGCGGTCTCTTTCCTAACTCTCAGTTATCATTTTGGCAAATGTAGGTCTAGATCACAGCATAATCTTAAATAAATTTTCAGGGGCTAACTTTTTTTAAAATAAACTTTTATATATATTTTTTTGTGGCAAAAGAAAATATATAAAATTTAAGTGTATAGTTCAAAAGTGTTAAGTATGTTTACATCATTGTAAAACAGATCTACAGAATTTTTCCCTCTTCCCAACCTGAAGCTCTATACCCATTAAACAATTCCTCTTTTTTTTTTTTTTTTTTTTACAAGTTTTGTAGCAACTCTTTTTCCCCCTAACCCTAGCCCCTGGTAAGCACCATTATGCTTTCTATCTCTATTAATTTGACTACTTTAGATAATTCATTGTAGTGGATTGAATTATGTCTCCCCCAAACTCACTGAAGCTTCAATTGTGTTCCCCAAGTTTTATGTATTAGAAGAGGGTGGGAAATCTTATTATGGTAATTGAAAGGTGGGGACCTTGAAGAGGTGATTGGATTGTAGGACCATGCAGTAGTGAATGGATTAAAAACTGGTGATCAGGGGCATGGTTCTGAGGGCTTTAAAAGAAGAGAGAGAGGAGAGTCTGTCTGTCTCTCTGCTTGCACCATCTTGCAGTGTGAGACCCCTGGGTCACTGTTGCCACCACCAGATGGACTTTGGATTTCCCAGCCCCAGAAACTGTAAGCAATAAATTTTGTTTTATCAATTACCCAGTACTGGCTATTTCTTTATAAGCAGCAGAAGCAGACTAATACAGTTATATAAGTAGATCCTACAGTATTTGACCTTTTTGTGACTGGTTTATTTCACTTAGCATGATGTCCGTAAGGTCCATTCATGTTGTAGTATATGACAAGATTTCCTTCCTTTAAAAGGCTGCATAGTAGTCTGTTGTCTGTATATCACACATTATTTATCCCTTTATCCATCAATGGACATGTGGTTTGCTTTCACCTCATGGCTATCATGAATAGTGCTGCTATGAACATGGGTATGCAAATATCTCTTTGAGATCCTGCTTTCAATTGTTTTGGCTATCTACCCAAAAGTGGGATTGCTGCATCATACGGAATTTCCATTTTTAATTTTTTGAGGAATTGCTGTGCTATTTTCCACAGTGGTTGTACTATTTTGCAATCCCCCCAAACATGCCAAAGGGATCCAATTTTTCCACATACTCACCAACACTTGTTATTTGCTGGTTTTTTTGATAATAGCCATTCTAGTGGATGTGAAGTGATATTTCATTGTGGTTTTTGATTTGCATTTCTCTGATTGATGATGAGTGATGTTGCCATCTTTTTACATGCTTGTTGGCCCGTTTGTAGATCATCTTTGGAAAAATGTCTGTTCGTGTCCTTTGCCCATTTTTTAAGAGTTATTTGATTTTTCTGTTGTTGAGTTGTAAGAGTTCTTTATATATTCTGAGTATTATACATTTATCAGATACGTGATTTGCAAATGTATTCTCCCATTCCATAGGTTGCCTTTTTACTCTGTAGACTGTGTACTTTGATGAACGAAAGTTTTAAATTTTGACATAGTACCATTTGTCTGTTTTTGCTTTTCTTGCCTTTGCTTTTGGTGTCACATCCAAGAAGTCTGACAAATCTGATGTCATGAAGCTGTTTTCTTCTAGGAATTTTATAGTTTGGGATAATAATACTATTTTCTCTTTCTTTATTTCTTCTTCTCTTTTTTCTTTCATTCCTTTGACTTTTTTTTAGAGCAGTTTTAAGTTCACAGCAAAATTGAGCAGAAAGCGCACAGAGTTCCCAGTACCCTTGTCCCCGAACACACACAACCTCCTCCACTATCATTATCCTGCATCTGAGTACATTTGCTATCATCGAGGAACCTTCACACTGACACATCGTTATCACCCAGAGTCGTGATTTATGTTAGAATTCACTCTTGATGTTGAACATTCTATAGATTTTGACAGATTATAATGACATGTATCTGCCATTACAGTCTCATACAGAATAATTTCATTGCCCCTAATAATCCTCTGTGTTCCTTCTATGTATCCCTCCTTCCCCGCTTAAGGGTTAACTTTTAATCAAAGAGATTTTGAGCTATACAGAAAATATTAGCCTCAAAGTGTTCAGTGCCCAAATTGCAGAACTATAAGATACCGTTGAGATTTTCAGTCACCTGGTTTAATAATCACTGAAGTAGAAATTTAATCAAGATTATATTCCCTTTGACACAATTAATTTTTATTAACAAAAGCTTCAAAACTACAATACTTTTAAGTAAATTGACAGCTCCTTTGCAACCTTGTAAAGCATGACACTTTTTAAGGTTATTTCACAATTTTTTTAAAAATCATTTTACAAATCCTGTGAAATGGTAAGTCAGGCAAGATTATTTCCATTTAGCCCATGACCAAACTGAGGCTAGACTAAGGAGGTAAGTGATATGCCCAGGATTTCATGGTTAGAAAGTAGAGTCAAGTTCAGAGTCTTAATCCCAGGTCTGTTGTCTCTCTCCACTACACCTCACTGCCTTGTCTCTTAGCCTTGGAAACATGTGAACATGCTATCAGCCTATTGCAGGAGTAAATGAGATTTTGCTAGTGACTGATTTCTTTGCCTAAGCTCTGTTTAAAATATCATACAATCTGACATGCTATGGGATGAATTGTTAAATATAAGTATTTTTTATTATTTAAAATTATTTGAACAAAATTTATTGTATTTAGATCATATTGTAACAAATTATAGAATTGGTGTTCTTTCTCATAAAACTGTTTGTAAAAGGTCTCAGGATATTTTCTTGTCACTATTTAAAAATTGAATATTAATACTATGTATTGTACAACCCTGTGCCTGTAACTTAAACTGTTGTAGCTTGTTTCCTCATTTATAAAATAAATGACAATAATAATAATTTATAAAAACATTGGAGTGTGGTGCTGATAACACAAAGGTCCAGCATTCAATCCCTGTGCTGACCAGCCGTGAAAAAAAAATAAAAGAACAGTAAAAAAAATTGTACAGGCTAGTCATCAAAAAAATAAAAATTAACAACAACAACAAAAAGGTATGAAAACAATGCAATGTAATTAAAACTGGCTTGCATGGCACTTTAAGGATCTCTCTAAGTATAAGCAATAAGGAAGGAAGGTTTTGGCTGGTAGAGGAACAAACTTCAGGTGCATATAGCTGCTGGGTGCTAGGCATTAAGTTAAATACATTCTTTAATTCTCTGTTCTCAAGTTCCTAGGACAAGGAAAGTGATTGCTTTTCTTTTAAAGATGGGAGTGTGAAGTTAAGTAATTTGTAGCAGGTCGTAGGTACAATGTGGCATCATTGGAATTTGGAAAGTAGTTCTTTTTTATTTCACTATGTGCCTTTTAATGAAGATCTTTCTGACTCTGAAGCTCATGTACTTTCTTCTGAACGCCTCTGGCTCAAAATATATAAAAGATAGTATGTCTAATAGTGACAAAATGTCTGATTTACCCAGAAAAGGTATTCTGTCAGTTCAATCTTGGAGACTTTTATTGTAATTTAGTTTTTAGGGAAAATAAAAACATGTTAATTGAAATCTTTGATTAACCGAAATAACCTGCTTCTTGACCAATACAGATAATGAGGAATTTGTAAATTTGTGTTTCCATAATTTGTTAATATATTTATGCTGCGCCTATTCTGGGCCGGGAACTCTGCCTGCATGAAACAAAGGTAGTTTCTTCTCTCACAGAGCTGACAAGATAGTGGGGGACACGAACAATAAATGACTAAAGATGACTCAACAACATATCTCAGCTGAAATTCTACTTCTTCCCTGAACCTTGTTCTGATAGTTATTGGAAATAATTCGCATATACAGGGCCCTGAGTAAACAGCCTGATAGTTTCCTAAGCAGGTATGCAGAGTGAAGTTTGCTTCCACAGTATCAGTCACTCTGGGGACCAGGTCAGCTTGGCAAATGTCATGTTATAATCCTTTTTCTACATTCTCCTGTAGTTTCCTTTAATTATTGGAAACCACCATTTTTTCTCCTCCAGTAAGTAAATGCCTATTGCTTTCAGTTCCACTGCTGATTGCCATGATCTAGTGCCACCATGGAGCTTTTGCTGAGCATTATCGCATGACTGAGTAATGACCAGGAAGCAAAATCAGCCCAACTCTAGCACATTTCTACTACACTAAAGCTATAATGAGCTTACGACTCAATACTTTTATAGTGATTAAAGAACCATGTTTCTTTGTGTTGCTTCGCCCCCCATGGATTTGTCACCCCGCTACCCCTGGGTGACGGATATGCAAAGGATTACTCAAAGCCCATCTCTTCTGAGCAGTGAGAGACCCCGAAGTGGTTAACTTCCCTGGGACCCTCCAATGAGAGGGATCCCTTCCTTGGGAAATTAATGCCGAACTGGGGTTCTCTTCCTCCATTTATTTTCCAGACCAGGAAGTTACAGGAAGAGAACATAGGTGGGATTATAGTTTAACAATATAGGCTGGGAACTTTTAGTGAAACAAGCCAGATGACATTCCAGTAGACAATTAAGTGATCTTACAGCAATTTCTCAGTATCTTTACATAACAGTAAGTAACTAGTCTGCCATTGAGCCAGCAACCTTGCTGTGCCACAAATCTTTATCTTACGCCAGAGACTTATAGCCTGAGGAAAAATTTCCAGTCCTCTGCAAGGTCAATATTTGAAACTGCAAGACTTTGGAAAACCAGGCCCTGTGAAGTACATATGCTTTTTAGTATATTCCACATCTCCCCCGTTTTATATATTTTAAAAAAAAAGCAAAACTATAGGGGCCGGCCCGGTGTGGCCGGGAGTGCGGGGAGTGCGGCGGCGCTCCTGCCGAGGGTTCGGATCCCACATACAGACCGGTTCCCGCTCACTGGCTGAGCGAGGTGCGGGCGCAACACCGAGGGTTGCAATCCCGTTGCCGGTCCCGGTCCGGTACGGGCGCGACACTGAGGGTTGCGATCCGTTGCCGGACACGAAAAAAGACAAAAAAAAAAAGGAAAAAAAAAAAAAGCAAAACTATAGATCAGATTGGCAGAGTTAAGACAAAAAAGCATTTTGTTAAAGCAAAGTTAGTATCATTTAGCATGGCAAGTCCTTTTAATTTACTTCAGGTGAAGACTGATGATGTCATCGTCTCAGGGTGGTGGCAGTGGCATCACTCCAGGTGCTGTGAATTGGGTGTAATTACTAATTGTTGAAACTCTGGAATGGGATTCTGCTCCATAAAATAGTTGATTCTGAGTCCAGAGACTTTGTTATTATTAATTCACCTATCCAGGACATTACTGCTTTCAAAGCATCTAGTCTTTTGTAAAATTTTTTATCAATTACGAGTCTTTTGTTTAAGAGCAGGATG
>NW_007729507.1:0-887 GCF_000696425.1 Galeopterus variegatus
AATTGATCCCAGTGTATTTAAAATTGAATTGTAAGCATGTTTTATGTTTCTTCAGAGACAGAGTCTACGTAAATATTCTGACAATTTCATAGAAACAGAAAAATTTAAATGGTTTACCCTATTCTTATTGGAAGTTTAGAGTTTATTTGGCTAAATATTTTACATTGAATGCAGCGATTGGTTGTTCATGTTACTACACAAGATCGTGTTAAAACTATTATCTGTGTAATGATTTCATTACTTATTAGTAACCAAAAAAACAAACAAAAATGGACCTAAATGTCCATTAAATGTCCATTAATAGACATTGATAAATTAATTATAAAATATTCACAAATTGGAAAGCTATATATTAACAAAAATAAAGAACCTAGACCTAAAATATCAACATAGATAAATCTTAAAATTTTCAAACAAAACAAGCTGTAGATCTTCTGTATAGTAAAACACTATTCAAATAAAGCTTAATGTATGCAAAACAATACTATATATTATTCACAGATATGTAAATATGTAGCAACAGAAGAGTAAGAGGGTAGAAGTAAGGAGGAAAGGAAATAAAATTAATTCTAGCAATTAATTAAGTGACACAATTAATTAACTAATTGACACCTAAAATGGATAACCTGTGGTGAGGCCTTAAAAGGCTAGCAATTAACTACAAGCAAGTTTGACAAAATCTTATTTTTTGATATTGTTAGGTGATACACACACATATCTTTGTTAAGGGATTCTCTATATTCTTCTATATGTTTGAAATGTTTTGAAATAAATACACAATAATAATGGGTTCAGAAAACTCTTAGAAGACCAGGCAAGTCACCTGTTATCAGTAGATAAGCCTATCAATCCACACAGGCCTAGCCTCACCTGGCTTAATGGTTACT
>NW_007729507.1:1169-1668 GCF_000696425.1 Galeopterus variegatus
AAATGCTTAAAAGGCCATTGATTCATTAAAATAGCTGGTTCCTCAATGAGTTTGTTCCTGAGTAACCCAAGTAAAGAGTAGACAGAACTGTCTGGGACGTTAGATAATTACACTGGCTGGACACATTCATCCAATCTTTCATTCACTCTACAAACATTTACTGGGTATTGTAAGCTATTGTGGTTTGTAAGCTAAAATGGTTTGTAAGCTATTGTGCTAAATGCTATAAAATTTAAAGACAAGTACAATCTACTCATTTCTCCCAAGGAGCTTACGATATTGTAAAGGAATAAGTCACATGAAAAAAATGGCTCTGATGTGACATGCGTTCAATAAATACATGATGAATGGGGGAGTGGGACCCAACGGGAAGTCTCTGACTTTTACGATTACATAGCCTTTTATATGACTTTTTAAAATCTTACCTATTTATTTTCTATCTTGCTTTGTTTTTGTTGTTTATTTTAATTTGTATTATTGTTGTATCCAACTCCCCACT
>NW_007729507.1:2233-3978 GCF_000696425.1 Galeopterus variegatus
ATCTTGCTTTGTTTTTGTTGTTTATTTTAATTTGTATTATTGTTGTATCCAACTCCCCACTACTGAATTCCCTATTTGAAGACAAGAACTTTGTGTGTGTGTTTAAAATCTTTATATTCATCATCAAATCGATATGAAAATCTTTTTCATAGTGCAAGCATGGGTAAATCTCAGGTGATTTGGATTGACTGCATGCTTACCATTAGAGTTGCCTGGAGCTTGATAGTGACCCTTATCCAAGGCTATATAATATACAGTCGATCCCTATTATTAGAGGTAGATATGTTCTATAAAGTCACTGTGAACACTAAATTAGGAAACATAGATCCATTGTTCCTAGGGAAATACATATATATATGGGGGGGAGGGTGCATTTCTGTGTGTTCATATACACCCATATGTACATATCTCACATAGATTATAGATTATACTATTAAACCCTTAAAACAACCCATCCTAATGGATTCTATTTTCTTTATTCTACAAAAGAAAAACCAAGGTTCGGAAGTGTTAAGGCTTAGGCCACACCACTAACACGTGCCAGAGTTGGGATTCAAACCCACTCCAACTGGTCCCAGAGCCAGCACTCCTTGTACCGCACAGTGCTGCCTCTGCCACCTCCTTTCCCTGCTCACAGAGCTGAACCAAGAAGGCAGAGTTTCACCTTGTTCCAACCTCACCTGGAAACTCGCTCACTGGGTGACTCAACGTTTTTGCTGTTTTGCTTGTATTTGTGGAATGTGCTGTGGCTTTAAGATTACAAATAAATTTTAGTGAACAGACAAATATGCAAATACAGAAACGAGGAATAATGATAACCAACTGTATTAATTAAAGATAAATAATGTTTTATACCTATGGATCTGTGAGTTGTTTTGAGGTCAGACCACACCAGCCTGTCAACTTAGTAGTAATAATTGGATATAATAATTGGATTTAGTAATAATAATGTAACAAATAATTCAACTTAATAACAACTACTTTCAGTGGAATATGGCGGTTTTCAATGCCAAGAATGGCCATGTAGCTGGAATGTGCCTGTGACCAGATCACCGTAAGAGAACCTGACCACCAGCAGATTTTGGGCTTCCTGTACCAAGATGTTCCATGTGCTCACTGGTGGTGGTTCAAGATCTGGAGACAAAAGATGTCTCATGGGACCTCGCAGTGGGAGAACAAAGAAGCTCGAGTCTGAGATTTTGGGACCCCATTTATGCATATCCTTCTCCTGCTATTGCTATGCTGTACTCTTTCCTCATAATAAAGCTGTCCAATAAGTATAAACTGTTTGAGTCCTTCCAACAGCTAAACACTCAAAGTAACTAACGTGTAATTAACTTACAAGTAAGTACTTAACCATAGGATGAATAAGCAGATAAATGCAATAGTACAAAATGTTGTTAGGCTTTAAAAGAAGTGACAGGTTTAGCTCCAGCTAGTGGATTAGGAAAGAGTTCATGAATCAGGGGGAGTCTAAGATGGGCTTAAAAGAATGGATGTGATTTGGGCAAACACTGATGGTAACAGAAGGCATCCCAGGCAGAGGGCACATTCTAGGGATAGTGGAAAGAATGTATAGTGGATACATTGAGGTGCTCACCCTCCCTGGGGGAGCTCACATTCCAATGACTCATCCATACCAGTATACAAAAGTCTGGCCTTTTTGCCTCAGTGCAGAACAACCTGAAGTGCCCAAATCTCCATGTGGAAATGGGCAGAGGGAGGAGTTGATTGACATTCCCTTA
>NW_007729507.1:4501-21086 GCF_000696425.1 Galeopterus variegatus
TGAAGTGCCCAAATCTCCATGTGGAAATGGGCAGAGGGAGGAGTTGATTGACATTCCCTTAACTCCTTTACAGGTGGTGTTACCAACAGCACATCACAATAAACTGATTCCAGAGAAAGCTCCATCTCAAAGCCTTATTTCTTTCCCTGGGAAACCTGACTTACAACAGAAAGAAAAGAAAAAGACTTGTTTGAAGAGGGCACAGTATAGTTTAGCCAGAATGCAGAGTAAATGAGGATGAGCACAGTATGAGACTAGAAAGGCAGGCTGGAGCTAAACCAAGCAAGCCCTTCAGTATCAGGCTAAAGAGTTTGGATTTTATACACCAGATGATGAAATGACATTAAACATTCCTAGCAGGAGAAAAATATTGTCAAATTTATTTACAAGAAAATTATACCGGTAGCATTGTGGACCAGGGATCTCCAAAGCAGTGTGTTCATACTAGATGATCAGATGCGATAAGGGAAGTAAACAACTGAACTTTTATTTACCATAATTTTTTTACATAAAACAAAAAGAGCAAGAAATTAAGCCTTGCTGATATGAATTTGATTTAACACCAGTGCCTTCACGGGGTGTGTGATGCAGACAGCACTTGAAGCGTTCTTAGGATGGAGAAGGTTCTACACTGCAATGGGTTTGCCAGCAGTGACACTTCGTTGTTCATTTTCAACGTATAGTGATGTATTAGAATTTATATCATTGCATAAACAGATGTATACATTTTTATCAAATTATAATTAAAGTAACCCTCACAAAATGGACTACTGGATTAAGTTTTTCCCACAAAATAACAGAGACGAAAGGAAATACTAGAAATAAAATCATCAATAAAGAACAAGAAAGGGCAGAAAGGAAACTTCCACAAGCTCTTCTTTGGCATGGACTACTGGATTAAGTTTTTCCCACAAAATAACAGAGACGAAAGGAAATACTAGAAATACAATCATCAATAAAGAACAAGAAAGGGCAGAAAGGAAACTTCCACAAGCTCTTCTTTGGCTACATTAAAAGATGAAAAACAATGGCTATCTAATCAGATATAAGAAGAAGTCAGACAAAAATATTTGAAGACATCAAGATAACTCGAAGTATGGATTTATGTCCATCTCATTAGCTGTGAATTGTGCCCTAAGAATCTCTGTGCCTTGAGAGATCAATGAATGATGGAATGAGGGCATCAGGATTTGTAAGACATTTAAAAATACTGATTTTATCTTTTCCATCTTCTTATCATCTATTCTTGTGAACGTTTTGCAATCTAGTGATAGAAATATTTACAGAGAAATTTATGTACATGTTTTATGCTTTTTAGGGTTTGGTTATCAAAAATATAGATTACATGATCACAAAGGAGTGGGAACCATTACCTTAGTGAATGGATTGGGAAAAAGAAACCAGAAACGATTTTAATTTTCTATTCAGTTTGAAGTGTCAGTTAGATACATCCATAGCTATTTGAAAATGACAACCAAAACAACAAATACCATATAGATCACCAACTACTTGCCGAGACTTGTCCAAAACACTATACACGTTTCACGTCATTTAGTCCCCACAACAGATTTATAAGCCAAGTACTCTTATTTGAGATGAGAAAAATGAGGCTTTAGTTGGTAAGATAACTCTCCCAAGGCCACAAAGCCAAGAAGAGGCAGATCTAAAAAACAAACCCAGGACTGCCTAACTCTAAAGCACATGCCCTGAATCTTTCTGATACAGGACATTTTGCTTTGCTCCCCAATGAGCAGACTCAGTGAAGTCAAATGCTCAGGTTGAGGATTTGAGGAGAGTGAAACACATGGGACATCAACAGGAATAAAATAAAAAGGCTGCTGATCAGCTTGCTATGATTAATTAATAGGCATAATTTGCAACAGCTCCAAGCAGTGTGGGATTGAGACTTTTTCCACCAACATCCCATTGTCTAGAGCAGAGAGAAAAGATGGAAGTCAGGACTGGGGATAGGATGGCAAGAATGACAGAAATGCAAGGAAGGATCGACATTTAAAAGAAATGATAATTCTAGTGTTGACTAGATTAACTAAATCTGAGTAATGAAGGTAAGCAGTGCCAGAAGGGTACAAGAGGGGAAAAAAAAAATTGAATTAGAACAAACGGTTCAAGATCTTGATCATGTAGAATTTGACTAGATTAACTAAATCTGAGTAATGAAGGTAAGCAGTGCCAGAAGGGTACAAGAGGGGGAAAAAAAATTGAATTAGAACAAACGGTTCAAGATCTTGATCATGTAGAAGTTCAAGAGATACCATTGCCCATGTTGTAGCCATATCAACATGTAGCTATTTAGGACTGAAGTGGTGATAAGTGCCTTCTGCCATAAGCATCATTAAATAATAACTGGATTAATGGCAACCACCACATAAGTATGTACTGGGGCTAAACATCAAACTAATTGCATCATCTCATTTAACTGTTGCTAAGTACCATGAGATAGAGATCATTATCATGTCCTTACAACAGATAATTAAATTGAAGCCAGAAACACAAAGCCACTGGAACATCCAAACAAGAGCAGTTTATGAATGTAGTGAGCGCTAACAAATAGAAGAAGATAAGACAGAAGAATTAGCAGACTCGAAAGATAAACCTGCCTCCTCAATTTTACCCAGAGCCTCCTTCAGGGAGGAAGGCTGGGCAGCCCTCGATAATTTCCCAGAATTACATCCCATTCTCCCTTTCTCTTCAGAAAAAATATAAGTGGTTCTATTTGTTCCCTCTCCCTTTGGGCTACTTCCATTCTAAATATACCCCTCCAGTGACATAAGAAGTAACAGAGAAAACAGAATGGAAAGTAGAAAAAGGAAACTAAAACTTGAGAGTGATGGGAGAAAAAAATTTACCAACAAAATATTTCAAAGAGTAACAACGAATAAAACAGGAGTACGTCACAGAGGCTCCACCTGGTAGCAAACTCGCTTTGTGAATGAACACTGCTGAGGCAAGGCAGCATGCAGCCCTGGGAGCAATGCTCAGAGAATGGGGTCCAACCTGTTCCTCAATGCTTTCCCCGTGAAGACTGATCACCCCATCACTCTGCCTGGAGAGACCGCAGCTCACACCTCAAGGCCTGGCTCACAGGTCAGTACAGTACCTCCTGCCCTGATCCTTCCAGCTATAAAAACACTCTCTTCCCTCAACTCTCACAATATGTATTACCTTTCTTTTAACTGAACCCTTAGTACTTTTTATCACAGTAATTTGTAATCTCAGCTTCCATCTTCTTTCTTACATTTGGCAAACATTTAGCTCTAGGCATTGGAGAGGAAGACATGAACAAGATAGGAAAGATGCTGATTCTCGTGGAGACTAAAGTTCACTGGGGAAGATAAACTTTATGTGAGTCTATTATATAGATAATTATTTAGTCATAAATGTTATACCAGGAAGGATAATGCAGGATGCTCTAAGGGGAGGAGTATTTAAGAGTCTGGAGTGGGAAGGATGCTTTTCTGGAGTGAGGAAGTGATCTGCAAACTGGGTTTTGAAAGATGGGTAGGAATTGGCAGGTGAAGAACAGGGGACAGAATTTGTCAGACAAAGGCAACAGGAAACCTGAATGCTGTGGAGTGGGGTGTTTTCCAAAGACACCAGTGTGACTTGAGAGAAAGATGGAGCATCAGACTGGAGAGGAGAAAGAAGATGACAACTCAAGAATTTGCAGGCCATTGGAGGAGTGTGAGATCCTACCCAAAGTATGATGAGAATAATTATAATCAACAATAACACATTCAGATTAGCCTTACTCTTTAAGAATAGATCTTCTGAACTGTTGGCTTATAATAACCATCCTCGGAACAGTGCATTACATTGTTGGTCCTCAGAAAATATTTCTTGAATGAATGACCCATTTACTTATTGTATTATTTTTCATCAGTTAACACAACCCTCATATTTTATTTATCCATCTATAATGCCTGACCTCTGTGAAGCATTAGCTTAATTAGACTTGAAGTAAGAGAGGGTGAAACAGAGAAAAGGTGGAAACAAGTTAAAGTACAATAAAAATTCCTTATTATGCTGGGGTGTGCATAGATGACCATATAGATTGGTGGCTAATTCCATTATCGTTTGGCAAAAAATGGGATTCTAAGATGCCACAACAGTTTTCTGACAACACAAAGGAAAAGAGGTCAAAGTGACAGTATTTCCTTCTGCACTGCACAACTGAGTATTTCTGCTATAACCATTAGTACAACTGATGGCTAGATATTGGAGAGTTTCTTGTTTCTTTTTCATTTTATTTTTGAGGAAGAGGGGGGGCTGCAATAACCCACTTACCATTAACTACATACAATAAGTTTTACTTTCCATTTACACTTACCCTACTCTCAGACTCACCAATTATTAAAAGATATTGGAGAGTTTCTTGTTTCTTTTTCATTTTATTTTTGAGGAAGAGGGGGGGCTGCAAAAACCCACTTACCATTAACTATATACAATAAGTTTTACTTTCCATTTACACTTACCCTACTCTCAGACTCACCAATTATTAATTTTATTAATTGCTAAATCCAGAGTCTACTTAGGAGTCCTGACTTCCAAATGAACAGGAAAGTGAAGGGGCTGAGAGGGGCATGAATCAATATGACAGAATATTTTTTAAAAATCATGGGCAATGCTTTTAATGTATATGTAAACTACTGGAGGATATGTTTTTAAAACCAATTGGTGACCCTGTGATCTCCCAGAAGAAAATGAATAATCACTCAAGAGAGACAGGCAAGTGGAGCTGATTACTTCCCTTAATCTTAAATTGATGCTATTGTTTGAAAGGGGCTACCTTTGGGTCACAAGTCATTGCTTTCAGAAGCAACTTAATTATGCCTGCCAGTATCTTCATAGGGAAGCTCGCACAACTTAAGAGCTACCTTCTTAATCACTCTTTAAGCTTATTTTTGTTCCTAGTGAGTTGCTGGTGCCTGGGAAGAGTGGAGAATTGCCATTCTTGGTGCCCTGATTAATTAAATTCCTCTTTTAAAAATCCCTTGTTGCCAGAGAATAGCTACAACTTTGGCAGAGGCAGTGCTAAGTTCTGAGTATGGCCCTGTGCCAGGGTGTGTCAATCCTGACCCCTTGGAGGATGATTAGCAAAGAGAGGGTAGTTAAACCTCTGTGCCCATTCAGTATGAGACTTCTGCTGCAACTGGCAAATACTATAGTGACTCTTGTTTAACAAATAACCGTCTACTGAGAACTGGACTAAGACCACCAACTCCTTTCACTTACGGCACCAAACAGCAATAATGGCTTCCTGTCACTCCTGACCTGGCTTAGAGCTCAAAGAGTGGCCCAAAGGGGAAAGAATATTACACTAGCAATCTTCATATATCCACATCTTTTATTTTCCCTTCATGTTACAGTTCTATTAGTACTAATAACAAGAATAGAATTCAAAACAATGCCCTATTCATGGGTCATTTGTGTAATACAACACTAATGAATAGAATATTAATAAGAATTTAATATACACATGAAGTATATGTTGTTAAATGAATTTACCATTTAAATAAAATTAAATAATAGATGGTTTGGAATTATAAATTGTTAACAATAAAAAATTTTTAATAATGACCCAAATCTCAAACTTTATTATATTTTAATCTTATTGTCTTATTTTCCAGGTTCTACCTGTTGAAATAACTTTTAGTAATTCCGAAGTTCCTTGAGATATTACAGCTGCTTCAGGGCAGAAATTAACACCAATGTACCTTTCAGTAAATGATAAAACAGAAATAATCCTATTATACTTGTAAGTCTTGATTAAATAATTTATCAAAATAAGGAAAATAAACTCTTTATACAAAGATAACTAAAAAGTATCAATTATTATTTATTGCTAATTAACATTCAATCTTTTAAATATGATCCTTTCTACCTTTGCAATTTTGTGCATTCTTTCAAAATATCTGTTATTTAAAATAACCACTAATTGCATGTTTTTTTAAAAANAGGAAAAGAGGTCAAAGTGACAGTATTTCCTTCTGCACTGCACAACTGAGTATTTCTGCTATAACCATTAGTACAACTGATGGCTAGATATTGGAGAGTTTCTTGTTTCTTTTTCATTTTATTTTTGAGGAAGAGGGGGGGCTGCAAAAACCCACTTACCATTAACTATATACAATAAGTTTTACTTTCCATTTACACTTACCCTACTCTCAGACTCACCAATTATTAATTTTATTAATTGCTAAATCCAGAGTCTACTTAGGAGTCCTGACTTCCAAATGAACAGGAAAGTGAAGGGGCTGAGAGGGGCATGAATCAATATGACAGAATATTTTTTAAAAATCATGGGCAATGCTTTTAATGTATATGTAAACTACTGGAGGATATGTTTTTAAAACCAATTGGTGACCCTGTGATCTCCCAGAAGAAAATGAATAATCACTCAAGAGAGACAGGCAAGTGGAGCTGATTACTTCCCTTAATCTTAAATTGATGCTATTGTTTGAAAGGGGCTACCTTTGGGTCACAAGTCATTGCTTTCAGAAGCAACTTAATTATGCCTGCCAGTATCTTCATAGGGAAGCTCGCACAACTTAAGAGCTACCTTCTTAATCACTCTTTAAGCTTATTTTTGTTCCTAGTGAGTTGCTGGTGCCTGGGAAGAGTGGAGAATTGCCATTCTTGGTGCCCTGATTAATTAAATTCCTCTTTTAAAAATCCCTTGTTGCCAGAGAATAGCTACAACTTTGGCAGAGGCAGTGCTAAGTTCTGAGTATGGCCCTGTGCCAGGGTGTGTCAATCCTGACCCCTTGGAGGATGATTAGCAAAGAGAGGGTAGTTAAACCTCTGTGCCCATTCAGTATGAGACTTCTGCTGCAACTGGCAAATACTATAGTGACTCTTGTTTAACAAATAACCGTCTACTGAGAACTGGACTAAGACCACCAACTCCTTTCACTTACGGCACCAAACAGCAATAATGGCTTCCTGTCACTCCTGACCTGGCTTAGAGCTCAAAGAGTGGCCCAAAGGGGAAAGAATATTACACTAGCAATCTTCATATATCCACATCTTTTATTTTCCCTTCATGTTACAGTTCTATTAGTACTAATAACAAGAATAGAATTCAAAACAATGCCCTATTCATGGGTCATTTGTGTAATACAACACTAATGAATAGAATATTAATAAGAATTTAATATACACATGAAGTATATGTTGTTAAATGAATTTACCATTTAAATAAAATTAAATAATAGATGGTTTGGAATTATAAATTGTTAACAATAAAAAATTTTTAATAATGACCCAAATCTCAAACTTTATTATATTTTAATCTTATTGTCTTATTTTCCAGGTTCTACCTGTTGAAATAACTTTTAGTAATTCCGAAGTTCCTTGAGATATTACAGCTGCTTCAGGGCAGAAATTAACACCAATGTACCTTTCAGTAAATGATAAAACAGAAATAATCCTATTATACTTGTAAGTCTTGATTAAATAATTTATCAAAATAAGGAAAATAAACTCTTTATACAAAGATAACTAAAAAGTATCAATTATTATTTATTGCTAATTAACATTCAATCTTTTAAATATGATCCTTTCTACCTTTGCAATTTTGTGCATTCTTTCAAAATATCTGTTATTTAAAATAACCACTAATTGCATGTTTTTTTAAAAAGGCAAAAATAAGGCTGGCCAGTTAGCTTAGTTGGTTAGAACATGGTACTGATAACAGCAAAGTCCAGGGTTAGATCCATATACTAGCCAGCCATCAAAAAAGAAAAAATGAGACCAAGTATTAGTTTAGTAAAGAAGTTAACAGCCAAGGCTAAAACCCAGGTCTCTTCATTCATTCAGCAAATATTTATTGATTCCCAATAATGTTCCAGGCACTGTTCTAGATGCTAGGAAGAAACACACCCAGCTCTTAATAAACCAAACAAAAATCCCCTGCCATCATAGAAGTTATACAGTATATATGACTCAGAATACTACAGTATCCTTTCAGTATGTGAAATTATTACCTCCTCAGATGTTACTAAAGACCAGAGCTCTAAATAAAAGGAACTTTTGGCATCAATCTCACAGTAACATATGCATTAGAACACTTGGCACAGTTAAGAGGTAATGAAACTGGTGACTTTTTTTTTTATCCATAAGAAAAAGGATAGATAACATTGTCACTTGTGTGTAAAGTTTTGGACAGCTAAGTAATACAGATTTAAATGAAAAACGACAGATGCACTGACTCAAAACATAATAGTTGCTGAAGTGAACTTTTATTTATTTTAGAGCTGTGGTTAACTATTAAATGCTCACACATTACTTTCAGGTATGAATATTGTGACTACTGTTTGTCAATGTCATATGCACTAATCATCGTTATCCTGGTCAATTTTGACATAAGAGGGGTGGTTATCCTATAGGGGAAACTTATACTAGTGATAATTGCAACTTGTTTTTTATCAATCAATATTACTTGATTTTATGTTTGACCTTGTTGAGTTTTCAAGCATAGTGAGTATTCTACATGACAATATGAAAGTATTCACCATGACTATTTAAAAAAAAAAGCAGCAACAATTTTCAGTTCACTTAAAAACATTACAATTAACCTTTTTTTTTTTTCTTTTTTTCTGAAGACCGAACATACACTGGAGTGTCAAGGAAGAAAAAAGGATCAATATTGTTACACATAACTGATGCCAAACATCTCTATTAGGAATGAATCATTATATCAATTGGATGTCTCCAAAAAGGCAGTTGGAGAATGAATAGAAGACCTTCATATCCTTACCTGACTTCACTCTCCAGAATATACCCATGTTATTTAGATACAGGCAAAATGTAAGAAAACCATATTCGAAGGAAATATTTGCCAAATATTCTATCTCCTCCCCAACTTCTGCTCCCCCCACACACTGCTACCACCAAATAAATAAATTTATCTACTTATTTTCTTAATTATGCAAAAAATTAAAAATTAATTAAAATTTAATTCTTAATTAAAATTAAGAATTATAGGTACAGATACGTTGATAAATACATAGTTCTCTTATTGAAGCACCACCTACAGCACCCCTAAAGGGATGGCCTGGGCTTTAGCAGGTAGCTCTAATTGTAGGCATAGCTAGCTAGCTGTGTAGCCAGTGTTAGAAAAGTAGGCTACAGAAAAAGAAAAACGGTACTATGTGACCTGTCACAAAGGTACTAGTGTTATGTATAATAAGTGTGGCTGGATACATGTTTAAAAGTCTAAATTGAAATTGCTATAGAAACCAGAAAAAAGAAAAAACTATGTAAAAAGTATACAGCATCTTCTATTTCATAAGTCAAATCTAAGCTCATCAGCATAAAGCCAAGTGCTAAGATTTCAACTGCATTAAGTACTTCTAATCTCAGCCTGGAATTTTATTTCCTGTGATTTATCACTGTGGTTTTTGATTTTACATCTATAGCAGTAACTTAACTTGCATTTGTTCTAAAATGAATTTCATGCTCAACTTGTTTTTCTTAATTAAACTTCCTTTAGCAGCCCCTAATATTATTATTAAAACTCATTAGTCCCATTCACGCTTGTCTGTCATTTTTTTGGCTACACATTCATGTATTGAAGTGCTCCGTTGCTATATATAGGAAGAAAATTAAATAATGAATATGGAGACTTGAACATTTTATAAGTGTCAGGCTGAGAGAGTGCCTGCAAGGCCCATAAGGTTTCACACAAAAGAGGCATTACTGCTAAAGCTAACATGCTGACACATCTCTGATCTATAAAGTCTGCAGTAATGGCAGCAGTAAAGCGTTTTGCCATTGACTAAAATTTCTTTTACATGCAACGGAAATAGGCACAGAAGAGACTATATTGACTGTTATAAAATGAATTCATATAAAAATCCCCCAAAAGTTTAATGTCTAATAATTTCAAATGCCTGAAGTGATTTACTAGTTTTCTCTGACTTCAGTTAAACTTAGAGTTGGCAGTCTTTCTCTTTCATACAGGATTACAACCAAATGGGTACATTGGGTTTTTTTTTTTTCTTTTTTGGAAGTGGGGGGCTTTGCAGGCGATGATAATTCATATCCTTTTATAGCAACATAGCAACATTTGACATTGTCAGCATGATTCCATTAATAACAGAACAAAAGCCACCAAACTTGTGACTATTAAGTAATCATTCTTTTTAGAAATAGTTGGGAAAGTTGCTATCCCACAAGATTAAGAGGTTAGTTACCTCAAGATGTTTTAAATTATCTTCTAAAAAGTAATAAAAAAGGATACACTAGATTCATCATGAGTGTTCGATAATTAATTTTTTATTGCTCTAAGCTTTGCAAATTTGAGATATTAAAAATTGATATTTTAAATTAACTGAAAGTTCAGCTTGTTTGTTTTTTGCATTCTCAGTAAAGCAAAAGAGATTGAAGATTTACACTTTGGAATTCCAGGTGTTAGATTTTAGTAAATCATTAAAAAAGAATTGCCCTTTTCATTTTACTATCAATTAAGAGTGTGTGGTAATTTCCTTTAAAAAAAATTAGTTAATGTAAAATAACATTTAGCGTAGTTAATGGTCTCAAAATCATAGAAGGAAGCTGTTGTAACTGTGTTAGCTTTCCCTGAATGTTAGGCCAGTTAGAACACATGGGGGGCTTTCGAGGACAGGCACAGCTGTCAAGCAAAGCTCCAGTGAAAGCAACATCGGTTTTTCTTTAGTGATAAGCTTTGGTGAATCCAGTGCTATTTCTTGTCAATTATATTAGGAACTGTGCCTGCAATTTTCAGGACTAATTGAGAGCTTCCATCCATTTACTCCAAACCACCACATTTTGTATTACTCTGACACAAACTTAGAACAGCTGATTAAGACCACCATGTTCTCTTTAATAATCATGACCAAAAACATGTACATAATTTGGATAAGGTAGAGTAAAATGTAATTAATTTTCTAAGTGAACTCTCCAGGTTTCTCAATAATTCTTAGAGTGATCCCCTCTACTAGGAAGAACAATTACCTAACTGGGTACCTTGCTTTTCATTTACTGACTACAGCTTTAGAAAATTTTGTGGTGTATAGATTTGTATATATTTATTTCCATTGTTATTGGCCTTCCAAAGTAGGTTTACTCCCTTTTACTACCTACAAAGTTTATCAAAGTTTTGTATAGGAAGTGCATGTAGAAACAAAGAATATGGCGCCTCCAAGTAGATGACATCAAAGAGTAGATCAAAGTTCCCCCCTTTAATTTTCACCACCAAAAGAGAAGATAATGAGGGAGCAGAAAGTATTGATTATTCTTAATGGAAAAATATTGTCTGGCCACTACAAAGGCACGTTCACCGAACTATTCCACTGTAGCACTAAGGCGCATGCAATGACTGCTGGTTCAATGGTTTTTAAATATGCAAATTATCTTTTAAAACAACCTCCTTTTTCATGTTTCAAATTCTCCATCTACTTTTATATCAACAGCATATTATTTATTAGCTTAAAAAGCGAAATCCCAGCCCACCTACCATTCACCTTCATTACTTATCTGCTATTATCATTTAATATGTGATTTGCTAGCTGTCTTTTTTATTATTATTATTAATTTAAACTTTGAAAAAAGATGTTAAATATTACAGGACTGAGTGGCTAGGATCAGTGACTAAAATGTACCAACACACAGAACATCCATTCTTCTGGTTCCAGTCTGCACTTGAACCATGTGACTCGTAGCAGCTAAAAAGAGGCAAACCTAGTCTCTCAGATGTTTCTTTAAAAGTAGTAGTTGGGCTTGAGAAAGTATTTTTTGTTATTTCTATAATCCTTAGGAAAGCTTACACAAAGTCTACAGAAATAGGAAATATGTAATTTTCCCACTTTGGAATTCCTAGGAGACAAAAGTTTTGCAATTTGCTATTTCATCTTTAAAAAAAAACCCATGATTCAGAATTAGATTTAAGAAACATACACACACAAATCGAGGAAGAAAGTTTGGTGAGACATCTTTTAATAACCAGAATGTCTGATGTATCTGAATTCTTGAAATAAGTACTAGAGGATGTGTGAGCTTCAGATGACATTGAAGGGTTCCTGTATGAGTTCACACATACAGAGACTTCAATGCTAAAACCATAAACGTATCTGCATACATTTCACAATCTGTAAACAGAACCCCCTGAAGAAATACTTAAAACATTTCCTTCAAATGTTTTAAATGTACAAAATACGGTATTTTATATTTTAACAATTATCTATCTCCATTTTATTAAAGTGGACTTGAAAGTCTGAAAGTTTAAAGCTTAACAAATTGCCCTTAAATAGAAAAATCCAACTAAAATTATGATGCTGAAGTATCAGAGGATATAAAGGAGGGATTTCATTAACCTACTTAACACATTTATGCACATTTCTTAAATAAATCAGTTCTTTATATGTAATTGTTCTGGAGCTATGTGGACTTCAAAATTGGTTCAGAATAATATGGATTTTTTTTTTTTTTTTTGGATTCCAAAGCAACTTTTAGTTTCCTAAGTCAATTAATATTCACTCATTTGAGTGATTAATTTTAATTATAGCTGTTGAAACTGATATTCTTCTGCAAATAAAGATGAGATTTTCTTGAGAGGTACAAAATTTTTAAATTATTTAGAAAGAAAAAAATCCCCCGTATTCAGCTGCAAGAAAATGTCTGGGAACGCGCGCGCACGGCTCAGTGGGAAGGAAAAGCCAGTGAGTGGCGGGGCCGGCAGGGCAGGCGGGGACGCAGCAGAAATGCAGCCGGCTGCGCCAGCGTGGGCCCTAGGCAGGGAGACTGCAAAGCCGTCGTGGGCTCGTTCAACTCGAAGAAAGTTCCCTCCGTCTGTATTATGGAAAGTCGTGCAAGTGAATTACAAGACAACATGTGTGGCCAGTCCCCCACTTCTACAGTCTCTATCCGAGGCAGCGACCCTGTAACCCTTTAGGGTCCGGCTGAGAGGAGGGGGAGGCTGGAAGGGGTAGGAAGAAAGAGAGGGAGGGTGAACGAGACAGTATGAAAATGGCCAATTCCTCTTGCAAAATTCCCTTAGAAGCCAAGACGGCCGCCTTTTCGGCAGCAGTGATTTCTACTCGGGCTTCCCCCCCCACCCTCACCTCCATATGCAGGTTTTCCAAGGCAGCGCTGCTTCCTCTCCTTAAAGTATCTCTGGAGGAAAGCACTGGATCTAGGACGGATCTCCCAACTCAGAGATTTTCTATGCAAAGTTGAGAGCTCAGAGGGCTGCTTGACTTCCCCACCGACGCCACAAAATAAGATTTTTAAGCTCGATCTGGGTAGCTGCCTAGCGAGCTCTCCGGAGATGCGCGAGGTGGCTTTACAACCCCCTACTCTCCCGTGCTCTCAGGCACCGCGTCCGCACCAGCCTCCGCGCGATGCACACAGACCCAGGCAACCCCCTCCCGATGAAAGAGCCAAAACTTACCCTCAGGAAGATAAATCCACGGGGGGAGCCCCCTCAGCTTCCCCCGGTTCCCTTCCAATAATTCAAGGAGACGGCTTCTCTAACACTTCGCCGTCAAATTCTAGCTGAAATGGTCAAAGTATTTACCAGTTTCTACGCGCTTTTATGGAATCTCGAGCACCCGATAATTCTTGTTTCAGGATTCAAGACGCTACCTTTTTTTCTTTTTTTCTCTCTCTCAGCAGCCGCAACCCCAGTTTTGCGCCCCCCCCCCTTTTTTTTATTCACCCACGGACACTTCCAAAACGTGTCGATTGATCCTTTTTTCTTTCCCGATGCAACCACGATCCAGAATCCTGGGGACCCAAAGCCACCTCCATGTAAATCCGACCATCAGGCAAGAAATACAAATGATCAAACAACGTTACTTCTTTCAGCTGCAATCAGATAATCCTACTAATCCAATAGATTTATCTCGATTGGAAATTGACCTCAAAAATGAATTCCCGGTGCTGTTGTCCAGTAGAATGATTTCGTAGTCCTGTTCGGGCTGAAAGAACTGTGGTTTCTTTCTCTCTTTTTTTAAAAGAAAAAAAAAATCTTTTTGGATTCTGGGTGCACTGCTCGCAAAAAAATGCCGAGGACCCTGGTTTTCCCCTAATATAGGTTTCTACTCCAAATCGGTGCAGAATGAAAAATGGTACAAAGATACCCCTAGTGGCTCGAGGCGATATTGCAGGGATCTCACTTTTTTTTTTTTTCCATCCCTTCTCACCATCTTTTTTTTTTTTTTTTTTTTTTTTTCTCCCCCTGTACATAACTGGCTGCTGTAGTAGTTAAATAAGGAGAAGGCTGAACTGAGATTAACATGAATAGTATATGACTACTTGAATAAATCGTCTGATCTTTCTTCTTTGTTTTACATTTAAAGACTGAATCTTCTGTGCTTCTGTCTCCTCAGTATTCTCTTTTTACTACAAAATTTTCCCCAATGATATTAGTAGCTAAAATGGCAATTTGGGGCAGCTCAGTGATTTCAAAGCAAATGTATTTGTTTCCTGAATAACTAGAGACATAAAAAGAAACCCCAATCATCTATAGATATGCTGCTTTTAGGAAAACCCAATAACATTTTGTTTCCTTTATAGGAATGTGATTATGGATACATATCTTTTAGACAATCTCTTCTCCTTTTGGACTTTTGATATTCACTTATTCAGAAAAGCAGGTGATGGCTCCTGTGAGCCTGTGGTGAAAGGGAAAGACCGAAGGGCCATTCTATAGGCCTCAGTGTTGCTTACTTCAATACTTTGGAATCTAATGGCCTCAAGATTACCTCTAGTATTTTTGACAAGTTTCAGAAAAAAAAGCCAATGAAATTAATTTTGGGACTCTGTTTTGCTAAAAAATACTTCGCAAACTTTACTATGCCTACCAGTAACCCAGGAACCTTTGAAAAATGAAGATTCTGATTCTGTAGGACCAGGAATGAGCTGAGATTCTGCATTTCTAACAAGCCCTCTGAGTGCACTTTGAGTATCAAGGCCCTTGTAAACTGGAGAAGTTGGATTCACTTTTATGCTGATGGGTTCTGTAGCTGCAAGGACTCCAAGATCTTCTTTCGTAACTTACTAAATAATTAAGCCTTTTTAGTGTACGAGCTGTTAAGGAGTCAAGAGACCTTTCTTCTACCACTGGTTTTGCTATTAATTGGCTATGTGACTTTGAGCAGTCACTTTTTGACCCATGGTTAATTTATCTATTAAAATTAAGGGGTAAACTCACATAAATCAACAAATAATACATGTTCCTGGATGGAAGACTCAATTTTGTAAATTAATCTATAAAATTAATGTAATTACTATTAAAATCCCACTACAGTTTTTCATGGAACCTGAAAAGTTAATTTTAAACATGTTTACAAGAGCATACGGTAAAAAATTGTAGATACAATCTGAAGAACAAGGTTCAGAGTGTTTCTCTATGAACTATTAAGGCTAAACATAACAGCACAGTAATTAAGGCAACATAGCTTTGGTTCAGGGATAGGAATCAGTCCGATGGAACAGTACGGAAAGCCCAGGAACATATTCATACATTTATGGAAACAATACATAACAGGTGGCATTAGAAAGCAGTGAGGAAAGATGAATTATTCAGACAACAGATTAAACATATGAAAAAATGATAATACTAGATCTTCACACCTAGGTATGTATTTAAGGTGGGTTAAAGACATAAAGATGCAGAGCAGAACTTTAAAACTTTTAGAGGGAAATAGCTTTATAATTTGGGTAGATGGGAAGAGTTTATTAAATAAGACATAAAAAACCAAAGTCCATAAAGGAAAAATGTTAAATTTGATATAGGAAAGTACTTCAAAACATTCATAGAAGAATAAAATTAAAGATAATATAAATTTTTCCATTAATTTTTTGATGTACCCTTGTATGAAAGTAAAAAAAACTATTTACATCAAAAAGTCAAGCTATAAACTGAGAGAAAATATTTGCAATGCAATATAATTAAAGGAGGATTAGTATCCAAAGTACATAAAGGTTCTCATAAGTTTAAAAAGACAAAAAATATACAAGAAAAAATGGGCTAAGATGAACAGTCGATTGACAGAAGTGGATTCTCAACGTCCAGTAAACATCTGAATAACGTACTCAATGTCCTTAGTTATCAGTGAAATCAAATTAAAACGGTGAGAAATTGTTTCACAGTCATGAAATCACCAAAAATTTTACAAGTCCAGCAACACCAAATATTGTTCAGGATGTGGAGAAATCATAGGGAGAATATAATAGTACAACTTCAAAATTTGGCAATAGTTGAACATGCTCATATCCTAAAATTCAGTCTTTCCACTCCTAGAAATACCAATTGCAGAATTACTTGAAAGGTCAAAAAAAAAAAAAAGAAAAAGAAAAAAGAAAAGGGATATAATCTAACAACCTTGGGTAAATAAATGGACAAGAAATTTATAGGATATTCACATACTGCAATATCTGAAGCAGCAACAAGAAAAATGAGTGCACCATAGCTACTTGAGTTAGTATGGATGAATCTCAAAAATATAATGTGAAGCAATAACACCCAAAAAAGCAGGTTGCAGAAAGATACCTGTGGGATGATACCATATATATATATATATATAAAAGTTTAAAAACT
>NW_007729507.1:21517-32519 GCF_000696425.1 Galeopterus variegatus
CAATAACACCCAAAAAAGCAGGTTGCAGAAAGATACCTGTGGGATGATACCATATATATATATATAAAGTTTAAAAACATACAAAATAATTATATTTATTATTTTGAGCACATACATAAGTAGCAAAAGTATATCAGCGTGCGTGATAATGATAGATGTAAAACTCGGGGTAGAAGTTACCTCTGGGAAGAATGGAGGCTCATGCAACTGGGAAGCCATCACTGGGAGCTTCAATTAAATCTGCAGTACTTTACTTCTCAACCTGAATCTTGAATACACAGATGTTTATAATATTATTATATAAATTATTTGTATGCCTGAAATATTTTGTTAAAATGAAAGATTTAGACTGGATGATTTCTGTGAACTCTTACAATATTATAAAATTTTATCTTTAGAATAAGAATATATAGATGTGAAAAAATAATATAGGAGTTCAGAATTTCATAACGTGGTTTTTATAAAGAGATTTTAAAAACTGTACTACTTTATATTTGTAAAAAGTGGAAATACATTGGTATTCATTTATTTCTATAATGGATAATAGAATTTCCAGCTAGCAAGCAAAAATTGCCGCCTAAATGAGAAAGATATAGTTGAGACAGGAAAAAATAATGTTGACTCTCAACTAGCTCTTTCTTGTATCTTCTTTTGATCTCTCAAATGCTAACAGGGCCTCTGAAGTTGTNATATTATTATATAAATTATTTGTATGCCTGAAATATTTTGTTAAAATGAAAGATTTAGACTGGATGATTTCTGTGAACTCTTATAATATTATAAAATTTTATCTTTAGAATAAGAATATATAGATGTGAAAAAATAGTATAGGAGTTCAGAATTTCATAACGTGGTTTTAATAAAGAGATTTTAAAAACTGTACTACTTTATATTTATAAAAAGTGGAAATACATTGGTATTCATTTATTTCTATAATGGATATTAGAATTTCCAGCTAGCAAGCAAAAATTGCCGCCTAAATGAGAAAGATATAGTTGAGACAGGAAAAAATAATGTTGACTCTCCACTAGCTCTTTCTTGTATCTTCTTTTGATCTCTCAAATGCTAACAGGGCCTCTGAAGTTGTAAAACAGGCAATTAATTGATCATGTTCAGTCTAACCAGTTAACTAGAAATCACCAAAGCCAGAGCAGCCCTAAGCCAAACTACAATGCACAAGAAAATTCTCCCAGAATATTTAAAATATATATGTGAATTCAAATAGGGAGGCTTTGTTGACATGAAATATGAGAACTGGAAATTTCATTTCAAAGTCACCAGACATTATTTTTTGTAATCGATGCAAAATAGGAGAAGATATCAAATATTAGGAAAGAAGTTTTTTAGAACCCAATCTTAGAAGTACAATGAGTGGTTAATACCACTCAATTCACGTTGGACTCAGGAAAGATGCCTGAGTTGATTGTCAAATATTCAATTTTCAACCGTTCAGAACAGAGTTCCTGGAAAATAACCAAAGCAGCTTTGTGATAGGGATACGGTGAGATGACAATTTAATTTCCTTTGATGACAGAACAGACAAGAAGGAAGAAACAGATGTATTATTTCTGAAATTTGGAGAGGTTGACATATTTTTTCAGCAACCACTCATTGAATACCTCCTGGATACTGGGCACAATCCAAAGAATATTGTAGAAGAGTTGGCTTTAAAACAACTGACCACCACAAACCCTTAGTTTGCTATCAATAATTGATTTGTTGATTATAAATGGTTAGTACTTATTTTAAATTAGTACCTCAGCATCCATCCCGAACAAGTGTTAGATATTAATATAGAACTGAAGGTTCATTTTCAGTGTGTTTCAGTGCAAACTAGGTTGACAGGTTAAGGTAGTCAATGAAGGAAGAAGAGGAAAGGAGGAGAAGTAGGAGGAAAAGGAGGGAGAGAGGAAAGAAGTTTGAAGATAAAATTGTGAATCAAATTCATTTCTCTCCCTGGTGATTTACTTTACAGAGAGGATAGAAACTTAATCTTTGTATCCTTAGAATAGAAATGATTAACAAATGAGTCACGCAAATCAAACAGTGAAACTAGTTGGTATATGAATAAAACAAATTCATTCTCTGTTTTGGATGGGTTTGTTAATCTCTTCAGAAACTGAAATTAATAGAGGAAGGAAGTAAAAAATTACTATGAATAATAATGGGAAATGAAAGGCCAAGACTGGCAAACCTGAGTACTATAGGGGACTCCAATTTGACCATGTCACTAAAATTTCAGCTCTGGTAAAAACCATGGTAAGCTTACACATCCTATTTTGGTTTCCATACAAAATAAAAATGATTGATTGATTAATAACAAAGGGATCATGTAAAGATATGGTATGGTCCTACTAACATATAGATGAACAAGTGTTTAATTGTTGCTTTTAATACAGAGGATTTATTATGAAAAGAGGTGGGTTTATTGATAAATGATGTAAATGCACATATTTTATGACCAGATCAAATCAGTAAAGTTCTGTCCAGTAGTAAACATTTTTAAATGTTGTGAAAAATTCAATACCTGGGGGGGAGTGGGGGGGGAATAACATAAAATATTGCAAAACAGATTTCTAAAAAAAGTCCGGAGTAGTAAACATTTTTAAATGTTGTGAAAAATTCAATACCTGGGGGGGGAGTGGGGGGGGAATAACATAAAATATTGCAAAACAGATTTCTAAAAAAAGTCCGGAAGAAAAATATTCCTCTATCATCTTCAGAACTCCCCTGATGTAACCTCTTATTAAGTACTCAAGATTTGAATCTAAATTGATGGCAATTGGGAGTTATAAAAGGCATAAAAATAAAAAGTGTTGCAACATTACAAGGTCTAACTACTGCAAAGGTGGTTGTTTACGAAATGGTTCTTTCTACAGGGAAGAATCTGCTCACACGATCCTGCTTAATTAGAAAAGACTACTTAAAACACTTGGCTGATACTGAATATTTCAGGTATGTATTGGGAGAACACACCTGCTTGGATGCTAAATATACCAGATGCAACTTTATATTCCAAGAATTGAAGACTGGTATTGGAAACCAAGGAAGTTATGATCAAGACTAGATATTTTAGGATGAGACTGCCACATGGAGAAATTGAGCTTCTTCAGCAATGTTGGTTTGAGATGCTGAAACATATTTTCAAAGAGATTTTTAAGGGGGCTTAAGTCAGAAATAAATCCAGATTTTTCAAAACAAACAAATTATTTTGACCTGTTAAAAACTTCCAAATATTGGCCTATATACTAATAAGTAAAAAATCTGTTTTGTTTTTTTTGGAAAGAGCTCTTTTCTTTACGTTTATAACATATACTTATACTTAATTAGTACAACAGATCTTTACTCAAAAATATATAAATTTGCACTTTCAAAGATTTTAGCTGGTAACATCTTAATGCATTATAATTTTTCAGAATATTTATTCATTTTTGAATATTTGATTTTTATGTAAGATTTGTGAGATAGAATAGTATTCACGATGATCTTCTAATAACCTCAAAGCAGGTTCTCTTGATATTTTGGCTGCTTTTTACTCCATCATGCCATATTTCATTTTAATACATTGCAGTGTTGTCTAGAATGAGTTAAATTATGTATTCCTTTAGTAGAGAAACACAACCAGAAAACCATACTATTGAACATCATCCATAAATGTTTATTAGAACACTAATTTGAGTCTATGTTTCCAGTATTAGCAAAATTTATTGTAAAATTGGACCTAATGACAGGAAAGCCATATGAAAATTAATGTTCTGTAATTCAAGCTACAAAAGGAAATTTTTAGTTATATCCCACTTGCATTGCCATCTCAGTGACTTCACAAACATGAGTTGGGTACTTTTCCTTTTCTGGGTAGGATTTTATGCCAATTATGCAATTTAAAATAAACACTAACCTGGATTTTCATTATTGTTCAATTAGTGATTTAATGAGCATATTCTACCTGTCTCAAAATATTTAGTTCCATAATTTCCAAAACATTAAATAAAGGAAACCTTAAAATGATTTCTCTTAAAGAAATGAATCTCTCTCTTTCAGTCCATCTTTATCTATCTATCTATTATCCTGAATATATAAATCTGCCTCTTTAGTTTTTAGTTATTTACATCAAATGAGGAAATTACGTCACAAATGTTTCAAAAGGATAGATTTTTCTAAAATCCTTTGTGTTTGGTTTTACAGTTTGCTTTTTGCTTGTATGTAAATAAAATTATTTTTAATGAATGACCTGGAAACAAACAATAGAATGTAATTAAATAGAATGGTAAAACCATATCACATTCTGAATAAGAAGTTGTTCAACCTTCTAGCTATCCATTTTAAAATTCATGTCCCTTAGCCTAAGCATTGTGGCTTTTTCCTCTAAAAATGTTACAAACCTTCCCCAGATATAAGCAAGCTAATAAATGGTGTCTTGTTATTAAAAAAAAAAAAAAAAAAAAAAAAGACCACTTGTTTCTAAATTGTACTAAGATGGGAGAGACAAAAAGAAAAATGGTAATTTTCTTTCCTTTTTTTGTCTTTTTTCGTGACCGGCAACGGATCGCAACCCTCAGTGTTGCGCCCGTACCGGACCGGGACCGGCAACCGGATCGCAACCCTCGGTGTTGCGCCCGCACCTCGCTCAGCCAGTGAGCGGCCGGTCTGTATGTGGGATCCGAACCCTCGGCGGGAGCGCCGCCGCACTCCCAAGCAGCGCACTGTAGCAGTGCGCCACCAGGCCGGCCCGTAATTTTCTTTAAATGTTGTTTAAGTAGATTAAGCAAGGAGGTTAATGTCAAAAAAGTTCAAAACAAGATTTGTTATGTCACAAAGTTGGTAGAATAGATAGATAATTTATGTGTTAGCAGAAAGTTTACCTATCATACGATGTAAAGAGAGTACAATTCCTGGCTTATGTGCAAAATATTAAGCAAATTCACAATTCACATTCTTATCATTCATAAGTATGGTGAAGAAATAAGAAACATCTTATAGCTGTAATTCATCTTCACAGAGCTCAAACTAATCATTAAAACAACTATAGTATATTTGAATGGTGGCCCAAAGAATTTCAGTTTTATAGTCTTGTGTGGACTCCAAAGATTTCCTTTTGCTAAATAGGGAAAGCTCAAGAACATAAATGACTTAACTAAGGTCACACTGAGGTCAGTGCCATTGCTAGATGAGTACCCATTGTGCCACTTCTGACTTATTGCTCTTTATGTTTGGTTGTGGGTATTAAAGTTTCATTGTTTTTAAAGCATTCGACCACAACCAAACTTTTAAAATTGTAACTAACAAGCAAATTAAGTGAGCACAACATTAAATATAATTAATTTAGTAATTTTAATAATGACCCCAACCTCAAAGATGTCCAGGTTCTAATCCCTGGAATCTGTGAATATGTTTCTTTACATGGCAAAAAGGATGTTGCAGATGTGATTAAATTAAGAATCTTGAGACTGCTACATTACTGTGGATTATCTAAATGGGTTCAACATTATCACAAGCATCTTTCATAGAGGAAGGCAGAAGGGTCAGAGTCAGAGTAAAAGATGTGATAATAGAATCAGAGATGAAAGAAAGAGAGAGAGAGATTTGAAAATGCTACACAGCTGGATTAGCAGATGGAGGAAAGGGCCACTAGCCAAGGAAAACTGGTGCCCTCCAGGCAAGAAATGGATTTTCCCCAAGGCCCTCCAAAAAGAACATAACCTTTGTCAACCCATTTTAGCCTTCTGAATCCCTGAATTGTAAGATAATGAATTTGTCTTGTTTTAAGCCACTAAATTTGAGGTAATTTGTTACAGCAGCAATAGATAAGTAATACATTTAATTAAAAATGTTGAAAATATTCTGAGAATGATCAATATTGCCCACAGAAACATAATGTGAGCCACATATGCAATTTTCAATTTTCTATCATACATATTACAAAAAAAGGGTCAAATTAAATTTAATAATATATTTTAGTTAGCCCAATACATCAAAACTATTGTCATTTCAACATGTAATCCATATCAAAACTTATTGAGATAATTACAAATTATTTTATACAGGGTCTTCAAAATCCAACATGTACATTATACTTAAAGAACAACTCAGTTTGGACTAATTCTATTTCAAGGGCTCAACAGCCACATATGTCATACTATATTGCATACTGAAGCTTTAGATTGTAAGAAAAAAGCTAAAATGAAAATTTCACATATCATTACATAGATCATTCTAATGTTCTGTCTCAACATTGATTAAGAATCATAAAGGCATCTAGAGAAATCAGGATGATTGTACAGACAATTTTCTGATATCTTTGTACTTAAGAATTATATTTAAAAAGACATATCAGAAAAGAAACAAAAATTAAAAAGAACATGAAACAATAGTATGATTACCTAATGATACTGAGTTGGCGGATGTTTTTGAAAAATTCTAATGATAACAGAAAGAAATTTCTCTAGGATTTCCAAAGTAAAAAGATAGCCAAGGATGGGATAAGAATAATGTCACTTGGGGCCAACTACGCAATGTAAACAAATGACCAAGAGAAAAGCAAAACTATTAGACCCTAGCTTCCAATTTCCCCATAGAAAAGAATGATGTTTGAACTACAAAAGAATTTGATGGCGAAGAAATGATTTTAAAAGCCTGAAAGTGATTTAAATTAGTTTTAGTATTCCAGGTCCAAGTCTGTTTCCTAATTTAGAATACTAAAAATACTTGAAGATGTGTTCTTGGAAGTAATATCTACTGTCTTTAAGGCACCATTGTAAAGTGCCATGAAAGTTGTTAACTGTCCCAGTTTTAAGTCAAATTCCAGAAACTGAAGTTTACTAATCTTGACATAACTGAAATGCTAGAACTGATGCTCACATGTGTTTGCTAAGTGTGTGTCAAGTCAGAATAAAAAATTTTTATGAAAGTTGTTAACTGTCCCAGTTTTAAGTCAAATTCCAGAAACTGAAGTTTACTAATCTTGACATAACTGAAATTCTAGAACTGATGCTCACATGTGTTTGCTAAGTGTGTGTCAAGTCAGAATAAAAAATTTTTATTAGAATTACTGCAGTAGCAGATCATAAATGTCAGTTGCATTGCTTATCTTGACTTCATTCAATGCCTTTCATAAAAACTACTCATAATTTTCTTGTGGACAAAACTGTGAGGTCTGGGCTGAATGTTGGTGCAGTGGAGTAGATCCTTAGGAAGTTGACCAATCATTCTACTGTAGCATCCAATGAATGTTCTTTGATTTCTGTCCTCCTTTCCCTTTTTTGAGGATTAAAATTTCTAAAGCCATTTGTTTTATAACTGGGCCTGTCCATAAAGCAAATTAGTCTAGTGGTGAGTATGAATGAGAAGCTCTGGTAGGAGCCTGCCTTACATCATAGACTGTTAGATTATTTAAGATCTTCAACTGTTTTTGCAATTAGTGTTTTCAATGACACTTCTTAGAACTATTTATTGATAAGGAGCCTGATATAATTACTTAAATATTAAATTTTAAGTTAATTTGTAATTTGATTTTATCAAATTTTAACATCTAACTTCTCTCTGTTCCCTGTTACAATAGAGAAATCAAGGTCTTACTCCCTGCTATACAAATATCTTAATTTAATTAATCAACCATATTTTTGTTATCAAAAACTGTCTTATTGATAGTATTTAGTTTAATTGCAAAGAACTTTGCAAAATAGAGTCCATTTAATAAAAGCTTCAAAGTTAATCCAAGTTTAAAACAAATCAAACCACGATTCAACATTAATCTCAATTTTGGCTGCATACATTTCAAATGTACTTTTATGATATAACAGCATGTTCTTTTGTCTTTTTTGACTCCTAATCCTGGCACAATCAGAACATCTTTCTCTATCTTCCCTCTCCCTACAAACATCAAAAACTAGACCAATAAGCAAATATAATACGCAAAAACAATAATAATAATAATAACAACATAAAAAAGGATAAGAGCTCAGGATAGCCTATCTCTCTCCTACTCTCATTTTTTCTCTTTCTCTCTCCAAGTCTATTTCTTTTGATATACATGATGTATAATTATATTATAAATTATAATATATTAAATACATTGAATTAAATGTATATGTTTAATATACTTTTAACAATATACATAATATACATATAAGGATACATATATTACTATTTAGCTATTGCAAAAAACTAACATTTTTACCTTCTTGTACTCTCTCAAGCATACTTGAAGGCATGCAAACTTAATAATCATAATAACAAAAATAATGACTCTCATTTGCTGAATGCATCTTCTGTACCAATATTGTACTTGGTTCTTATGCATTTCTTTCAAGTTTGATGGGTACATATAATTTTTTCTGTTTTTACAACTCAGAAAACTGCAACTCATTTAACACTAAGAGACTGCTACTAACAACAGATTAAACTGAGATTGCTTTCGAGTTTAAATCCAAGCCTCCTGTACTTCCTGTTCATGGTGGAGGGTGGGGAACTCAGAACTGAAGAGATTGGATACTGAAGGAATGAATGCCCCAGCTCTCAGGAGTTAATATAAATGCAATGGACCTTTGGGATGTCTCCCAAAAGAAACGAGATCTCCTTCTGGTAAGAGTGTACCTCAAGCACTTTTTGAGAGGTGGGAATAACACCAGGACTGGGGTGAGCTTTAGTTATCCTGCTTCACATAGGGTCAGTGCTGCAGACTGTTCTGAAGAGCCATAGAGAGTGTCTCCTTGTAGTGAGATACAGCGATTTTGCTCCTGGGCGAAGCTCAGGTATGCTCTGAGACAGGGGACTACAGAGGAGGGCATTGGGGAGAGTGCATCTTGGGAGTAGTTAGCAAAATCCTGAAGTGTCCAGTGAGATGAGAGAAAACACCCAGGCTGCCCCAGCCAAAGCTCTGGGTTCCCAGCTAGAGCGTTGGTTTCCTTGGTCATCTGGGAAAGGGCCAGCATAGAAAAGTGTAGCCAGAAGCACCAGGGGAATGTGACCAGTAGAGTATGACAGCAGATGAGTCAACCAAGGTTGGGGAGGCAGACCACAGGGCACCTCTCAACAAGACTCTTTATCCAAGAATTGCAAGTGACACTGGGGATTCTTGACACAGACTCACATCGGTTCACGCCAACACGGCTGGGCCAGCCTCCTCACTGGCCTCCGTCTCCTCAGCTAACTGTCCTCCAATCCAGTTCTCACACTGACACTGAAGTAATCTTTTTACACTACAAATCTGATTAAATCACTTCTCTGTTTAGTTATTACCAGAATTGGAGGCTGTCATCATGGTTGCACGTTAGAATCCTTGGGGGGGAGCATAAGAATGCCAATGGCGGTGGAGAAAGAGGGGGGTTGGGGAGAGATTAGGTCAGGGGCATAAAGAATAATTATGATCTGTAATAATGAATATGCTAATAACATTGATTTGATCATCACATGTTATACACAGGTGATGGTAGTCTATGCCAGACCCCAAAAATATGTGTAATCAATCATGCTTCAGTTAAAAACCAACAGTGCTTGGGAATCCCGCTAGACAAATTAAGCCAGAATCTCTGGAGCTAGGACTAGGTCACCAACATTTTTAAAACGTCTTACATGACTTCATGTGCAGCCAGGGTTAAGACACAAATCAAGAAGGTACATTTTATATTCTATAGAACAGTAACAAACTGGAACCCTCCAGCACAGGAAGATGCACACAGGATTTGCTTTCAGAAGGACCTGAGTGACACTTAACCGGATTATTCCTTCTGAGTAATAATTTCTCAGAGGAAGAAATCATTTTCTTTCCTGAGCTGCAATATGGAAATGGCTGCAATATTTGTGGAAAGACAGAATTTTCTATTTCATTCATCTTTTATTTTTCCCCCTGTTCATCCTGTGTAGAGAAAGATCTTTTAACCTAATACATGTCTAGGTTTTGTTACTGAAAATGATTAGTATTAGTAAGAGAAAGGGTTGTTGGGTTTGTAAATGCTCCATTAAAACACCACCAACAGGGCCGGCCCGGTGGCGCACTGCTACAGTGCGCCGCTTGGGAATGTGGTGACGCTCCCGCCGAGGGTTCGGATCCCACATACAGACCGGTTCCTGCTCACTGGCTGAGCGAGGTGTGGGTGCAACACCGAGGGTTGCGATCCCATTGCCAGACACGAAAAAAGACAAAAGACAAAAAAAAAAAAAGCACCACCAACAGCAAAAAACCAAACATCTAAACCTACTTCTCCAGAGCTTTGTAAGGAATGTATTATGAACAGAAGGTACATGGTATTCCAACCTAATATATGCTCACAGACAGATCGAATAACTTAAGGAAACATCCTGGGATATAAGTTTACCATAACTTTCCAAGGAAGTATAAAAAAATCATTAATATTAATTTTTCTTTTAATAAAATTCACTCTGATAAATCTTGAAAACTACAGAGAAAATTGTTCAGTACAGAGATTTTTATCTCACTTCTAGGTAGGTAAACTTGAACCAAGAAAAATATGATATAAGAAGTGTGACACCTCTATTAAATAACCAGATTCTTCATGCCAAGGGCATCTTTTATATAAGAGATTTTCATACATAGAAACGTCTTTCAGCATAGGTGATGTTTTCCTTAAGAATAGCAGTCATTTGTAAAATACTTTACAGTTCACTAAGCACTTCAACATAACTAATTTTGTTTGACTTAAAATAACTTTTGAGACAAGAAGAGCAGATAACATTTGTTCCTTGTTTATAATTAAGAAACATTGGCTAATGGAAAAATTGACTTCTTTATAGCAGCACAGAGGTTTGCCAACAGGAGAAATCAGACCTTTGGATTTCCAGTCCAATGCCTTCCAAACATTCCAGTCCAATGTTTACCTGTAGTAAACATGGCTACTTTTCCTAAATTGGCATGATACACAAAGACCTGAGATTGCTTAGTCTTGTATTTTTCAAAATATTTTTTGTGGAGGTAAGTTTTCAAATAAAAAAAAAATCACATGAATTTGTAAGCAAATAATTCAGGTGAAAACAGAACCCATCTAGG
>NW_007729507.1:32658-35899 GCF_000696425.1 Galeopterus variegatus
CTCTAAAAACTTCCATTACCATAAGAGGAAAGCCTTGCCCAATAACTCTGTTAAACAATCTAATCTTTTATTCATAAATCTGAACAGAAAACCAGAAACAGCAAGCATTTGAGGAAAACCAATAGCATTAAAAAGAAAAAACAGATAAATAAATAGAAAAAATAACCACGATGGGAAAACAGATATTTATGGAAACAGGAAAAACCTTTTTTTTCCTCTGAGAGAGACTGGAACATGTAGGTTTTACTCTTTTTATTTTGATTGAAAAATAATTGATTATACATATTTGTGTGGTAGAGTTGAATATCAGTACCTTTGTGCAATGTGTGATGATCAAATCAGGATAATTAGCATGCTCATCACTACAAAATGTAATCATTCCTTGTGTCCATTAACCAATTTCTTGCTAATCCCCCTCCTCCTCTTCTTTCCCACCTCTAGTAAACATGGTTCTCTTCTCTCCTTCTGAAAATTCAATGCATTATTATGATCTTTCTTTCTTTCTTTCTTTTGTTCCCACTTATGACTGAGGACATGTGATATTTCTCTTCCTTTGCCTGGCTTGTTCCACTTAATATAATTAAGAAAAACATTTTAAAAAGATTTTACCTGTTACTTTTAAGGAGATTTGAGGGACTATTGTTTTTAGAAAATAAAAATAGGCTTTTCTGAAAACATATCTATAAGAGAATGAAGACTGTTTATAGAATTCATATATTGAAATAAGAAATTTACTAGAAGCCCTGACTATCCAAATACACACAGCGCAGATTAATTCATAAACTGAAAGATGAAGTAAAAATTTCCCACTTAAGAACTGGTACATAATAGATAGTGAACAAACGTTTATATGAAGGCTTACAGTCCCAGGTTTTTCAATGGTTTCTTTTACTTCTGTTACTTTTCAGGAAGACACAATATAACCACTTTGTTAAAATTATGTCTAACAAAACGTATTCTCAAGTAGTATACAATGCTGTCATAGAACTAAGAGAAACTAACACATTATTAGTGTAAAGTCTTTTTGAAGAGTAATTTTACTACATTTTTAGGAATCATAACTTTTCCATTGTACTACACCATTTTTGACCTCAGTCAAAAAGCACTGAGAAAACATATAATGTTGAGGAAATAAGTCCTAGAAAAGCCTTTTCATTCTGAAGCCATCTTTATTTCTCTAATTTGTTTTTAAATTTGTTTGTTTGTTTGTTTAATAGTTTTGATTATTGTTGGTCAAAAGATACAAAATATCAGTTAGGAGAAATAAGTTCAAGAAATTTAGTACAACATGGTGACTATAGTTAACAACAATGTATTGCACATTTAAAAATTGCTGAAATAGTAGATTTTAAGAGTTCTCATCACAAATAAATCATGAATATGTGAGGTAATGCACATAATTCGCTTGATTTAGCCATTCCACAGTGTACACATACAGACAGTCACCAACTTAACAATGGTTCCACCTGTGATTTTTCCAGCTTTTGGAGGGTTTTATCAGGGTGTTGAATGTATTTTCGACAATATTTTCAACTTACCATGGGTTTAAAGGGCTGTAACCCCGTTGTAAATGGAGGAGCAGCTGTATTTCAAAACTTCATGTGTACATTATAAATATATACAATATTTATTTGTCAATTAAAAATAAATTTAAAAATAGTATTGATCATTTATGAACTATCTAAAATCATTAATTATCACTAATTTAACTTAGCTTCAGAATTTTGATCTCAATAGGAGATTTCTTCATTAAGAAGGAAAATATTTTCCCTTTCCTCCATAAGTGTTTGCTGGTGGTAAATCTAGCCCAGCAATTTAATTATCCTTCCTCTAGAAATTTAATCCAAGGAAATAATCCCAAAGAAGGAAAACGTACATATGGGAAGATGCTCCTTGCAATAATTTGTAACAATAAAATTAGGAATAATCAAAATATCCAGAAATAGTGGAATATTTAGGTAAAATATGGTAATATACTTGACAAGCATTATTAGGAGATTATGTAGTAACATGGGAAAATATTTAATATACAATGCAAGTCAAGGAAACAATATTCAAAATTAAATTTGTGCTATGATTTTAATTACACAAAATATAAGCATTTGAATTTAAAGATTTTGGAGCAGCATATAAAAAATAAAAATATTTTATTTATTTGAATAAGTATGTACCTCTCTTATTTCTATTTATTTTAATGAAGCTTAAATAACAGACTTTTTAAAAAGTGAAAAACAATGGAATTTTTCATCTTTCCCATTGATACCTCAGTACTATGAACTGTTTCCAAATAACAGTAAATTGTCTGTATGGTTCATACACGAAACCCTGACATCAAATGGGGGTTGTCAAACTTTATGAATTTGCCCTCTCTGATATATCTCATGTTATAGAAGGTGACCACCTTTAACACAGCAACAGAAACTTACATGTATGCACTTTACAGTTTATAGAGTTTATGTACACACACATTCACACACACGCACAACTATTTAATTCTCTTAACTACAAAAATTAAAGCAGATACGAGGAAAAGGTATTTTAAGAGTAATAGGTATTACCCTTTTTTCAAAGATAAGGATAAAGGGGTAAATGAAGGCCCACAGGAGCATAGAATGAAACCCATTTTCAATCCTTTTTTCTACAATAATGTCATCTCATGGCACCATTTGATATCAGAATGACTCGTTATAAATTTAACTAATGGGGAATAAATTTCTCCTTTTCAACTTTTCAAAATACAGGAAAATTTTAATTCTTTACATTTTATTTGTTCGTTCCTTTTTTACCCAATAAAAATTTGAAGAAATACTAAGTACAAGCAGTTTACCCAATGATAGAGATAAAGAGATGCCTCAGATACAATGTGTTCTTAAAGGATGTGCATTCTAGAGGGGAGACATACAAAGGTGAACAGGTATGGGTCGATGTAATAACTGCTGAAGCAGAGCTATTACTAGCACACAGATGAGGAAAGGTTTAATCCTTTGTGGGATGGAGGTAAAAAGGGAGTTAGGGAAAGTACTTGAGAAAGGCTAGGGAGAAGGATGAGTAGGAGTTAATGGAGTATGGAAACATGAGATGGGGTAGAGAGAATATGTTAGAGAGTAAATCCTTTTTCCAAATTTAAGAATTCCACATAACTTTATTAATGAATATCACTAAAGAGTCCAATTTTGCAGACATTATTTTTTTTTCCTTTTTGTCTTTTTTCGTGACCGGCAACGGATCGCAACCCTCAGTG
>NW_007729507.1:36547-38768 GCF_000696425.1 Galeopterus variegatus
GGGAGCGCCGCCACGCTCCCAAGCGGCACACTGTAGCAGTGTGCCACCGGGCCGGCCCCTTGCAGACATTATTTAATGCTAAAATCATTTAGTCTTGATTTATATAAGGTTTTAGATACTTACATAAGTTTTGGTGGCTACCAACCCATATAATTAACCCATTTGTCTGAATGCTGTTGAAGTTGAGGTTATGGAAGGTCAAGAACAATGCCTAACCATTAAAGTCTAGAAACCGTAGCTTCAACCTCCATCCTGAAGGACTTTCCCATTGAAGCCATGATGCATGTAATTTGTGGATCGGTTAACTTATTTACTAACCACATATGGTGATGGATATTTTCAAACTCTGTTTTGACTAATTCGAAATAATAAAGTACTGTTGTGTAATAACTACCTGATAGCAGCCACTCTCAGCGCCATTGATGATAGGTTTACATCTCCCCTTCTGCCTCACGTCTTACAAGCCATTCTTTAGCTAATCCCACTACTCTCATCTCCTCTTCTTTCTCTATAAATAATTCTACTTTCTTTGAGTTTGAAGAGTATAAACAGTGAGGGATTAAATCTCCATTTACAATTAGTGAATAAATTGGTTTAATTTGCTGAATTCTGCAGCTTTAATGGACATTGTTTTCTTTCATTCAAAGGAAATGCTCTTCAATACATACATCTATGGTCTTAATAAAATTCTCATTGTAACATCTGCTTCATCTTCATTCCAATTAATTCTGCTCAATTTGAAATTGTCAGATCTGTCAGAACCTTTCTCTCTGTCAAAGCACCTTGGTAGTAGTATAAATCGGTTTATCCTTAAGAGATAATACATAGAACCAGAAATCTAATGACCCATATCTGAAACTGTTTCTTCTTTCTCTGTAGTGAGAGATATCTTACAATTTTCCTGTATTTCCCTATGCAACATAATAAACCTAGTCTCTCTGGGGAGTTGCTTGTGCTCTTATGCCAGTCTTTAATTCCTATCCTCCCCTAGGCCCATCACAATTGTTAGAAGTAGGCATCTAGCTTTCTGAATGCATGCTAGCTCTTCTGCTGGCTTCAGTGAAGTAGAGCAAGTGGAAATGCAGCAGCCCAGGTCCTGGGATTTAATACTGTTTGGAAAACATCATTTTGCTGCTCAGCTCCCAAATCCTAGTCACTTCTGTCCCACTTTCAGGCAAGCTCCCTCTTCCCACTCCCATGCTGCCCCACTGAAAAATACATGCTATTGCCTTCACATCCACTTCACCCCCCATCTGTAAGGCAGCCTGTCTTACTCCGGTCTACTCAGGGCACCTGGAAGAGACTCCTCTCTGGAGTTCTTCACCTGACTGTCTACCCTCTTCCTCATTCATGCAGGGCTGACTTCGCAGGACTGACTTCTAACAGTTCTCTGCTGCCTCCCCAACCTCATACTGGATGTAACCCAGCCTGACACCCTCTCTAGCCATGCCCTGCGCTCCTTGTGTCTCTCATGCTTATCCTCCTGGGCTCGGTTTCCCTTTTGGTAGGATGTTAGACCCATTATTCCCTCTGCTCAACACTTGACTCCAACTTCTTAGACTGTAAATTCTATAAAGAAAGAAAATGTTGCTTATTTCTATATTCCCAGCATCCACCAAATAGAGATGGTTAATAAATATTTGTTGAACAAAAGAGTACATTCTCCTTATGAATTCCTGTTAGTTTTCTGATCTCCTCATGGGAGATAACCCTGGTACAACATGATGAAAGAATTGAAGTAATATAGTGTATCATTCAAAATAGGTTCAGTTATAATAACTTTAAAATCCCTGTCTTTTATAAGAGCAATGATTGATTTTTTGTATGTGCAGCATGTCCAACATGATTCAGTAGAGATTCTAGTCTTCATGGTCATTCACGGATTCAGAGTAACAGAGGTTGAAACATCTTGTGGGATTCCACCTCCTTGTGAGCTCAGAATTCATGAAAGGGAAAAAAGCATGAAAAATTATACACTGGATCTTAAATGCACAATCCTACGATCTGTTAACATTTTCTCATACGGCCAAAACAAGTTACATGGTGACACTCACATTTCAAGAGGGCATTAAAGTGTAGTGGCCCTGAATGGAGAAGAGAACAGAAAATATTGGTGAGAATTAATCATGTTTTACACAATTAGTAACAAATTCTAATATACTTAAATATTCATTTCTCAGTAGGATCAGGATGGTTCTACTTCAATATCATCCTACTTAAA
>NW_007729507.1:39966-42777 GCF_000696425.1 Galeopterus variegatus
GAAGAGTAGAAGAGAAAATTTTAGTTTGTAAAAGCTCTGCTTGGCTACTGTGTAAAAAAAATGGATGTTAAGGGGGCAAAGGTAGACACAGGAAGATCAGCGAGACGCTTATTGCAGAAATCCAAGTGGGAGATGCTGATGGTTCTAGGGTGAAAGTAGGTGTTGAGAAAGGGATGAGATTCTTATATATTTGAAGGTAAATCCAAAAAGATTTCCTGAGCATGTGAGGGCGCAAGAAAAAGAGATGACCCAAGGATGATTCTAAGGTCTGTGACCTTGCTGCAGAACACTGTCCCATTTTCAAAGATGTCAGTAAAATGTGAATCTGTTTGAGGGCGAGCAGATACAAGCAGATCAAAGCAATTCAGGAGTCCTGGCAATTAGATAAAGTTGTTGCTTTCTTATCTTTTCAGCGATAAATTTAACTTTACCACTTCTGTTCATGGCAGATAAACATAAATCATTCCTTGGCTTTTGGAGCAGAATTACCTGTACTTCTCCTAGCTTTCTGACAGATATGTTTATTCTGAGTTTCTCAGAATGGTTTTTCAGGTGAGGGTGGGGCATCTCTGAAAGGCCCAGTAGATGCTTGTCAACTAGCAAGCACTTGCATATTTTCAATATTCCCATGTTGCTGGTGAATTTTTTACCTAATAATAATTCAGTCTGAGCAAGTGCACTGTGCTCCCATGAAGCAATCTTTGATGACCACAAAGCTACAGGCTTGTGCTGTGACCAGCTCATGTCCTCAGATGACCCAGATAGAAATTAGGTTTTTGTACCACCATAACATATCACACTACAAGCCTGAGTGGTTTGAATAGTGGAATCCCCATCATCTAAGGTGATGAAGGCTGTGAATGGGAGGGGCTTTTTTTTTTTTTTGCAGGGAGGGTGGTTGTGGAGAGAGAAAGATTTCAGCTTTGAACATGTTACATCATGTTTATTAGACATCTTGGTGAGATATTCAGCTGGCGGTTCTGACTTGCATCTTTACATATAAATCTGGAATTCAAAAGAGTTTCCTGAAATACAGATGTAACTTTGAAAAACTATGGCACATAGATGATAATTTCAGCCATAAGCCTAAATGAAATAACAAAGGGAGTGAATGTAAACAGATAGGATGAGATCCAAGAATTGTACCCAAATGTTAAAATGTCTAGATGAAGAGGTGTAACCAGCAAAGGAGAGTTAGGAGTAATGAGTGCGGATCACTGTCGGAAACATTAAGATAACATACACAAATGTGCTTTGTAAACTTCAAAGTGCTATATAAATTTAAGTTACTGCTGTCTTTAGTGGTTGATTTATGCCCACTTACAGCATTCCCGCTGCCAAGACACACAGGCATGCACACACATACACAATCTTCTCCCTGTCTACTTGTCTAGGATTATCTCCAGCTATACCCCTCCACACGACCTAGCATCTGGTCAAACTGCACTGCCTTTCTTTCCTTGAGCACGCCTTTCAATGGCTCTCCTTTATTTCTTGGCTCACATTTTTCTCACTGTCTGAAATGTCTTCCACTTTCCCTACTCTCTAAAAAGAAGCCCAACTTAGCTGATCCTTCATTGCCCACCTTCTCTAATCCTTTTGTCACATCATTAAATAAAAAGAATTAAACCATTAGAGCATTTTTCTGCCATGTTTTATAGGCTTCAGTAGATGCTACCTTGTACTATATATATCAATGTACATGTGTTATCTACGCTATTGGGTGGTTAAATTTCTTACAGAGATAATGTCTTAAGTAATCTCTGTATTCTTCACAGCTTCTTATGTAATGCTTGGTATGGTGTATGGGTTCAATAAATTATGCAATAATTCAATGAATCAATTGATGAATAAAGTAATAAGTACATATTTATTTGAGAAATGCCTCACTTCTTTTGCACAAAGTCTTCAACTAATATTTATCATATTACATAGTACTTGATATCTAACTTTAATTTAGTTTATATTATTGCCAAACTTATTTCATGTCTGCTATTGTGTTTTCTAAATTGAAGGTGGAAGTCCTGTGCTGTTTTTGGCCTTCAGTGGATCCTGTTGAGACAGGTGTATCCACAGGCATCGTGATCTACACTTGTTTCTGTCCAAAGATAATAAAGTTTTTGGATGGGGTTTTCAGCTAGGATTTGGGTAGCTATGAGATTTGGAAACAAAAGAGTAGGAAAATGTTAAAGGAAGTAGGCAGATACCAAAAATGAACATCGCAATGACATAAGCAACCAATGCACACTGTGCCAGACAAGAGGCTTTGGGAGTGAAGGCAGTGCTTCCTCAGATAGGAATTCTCTGATAGTTTGTCTGCCAAGGCAAGATCCAACGACAGCCTACCTAGAGAGGAACCATTCCTGAGCTGAAAGTCTAGAAGGCCACCTGAAGCTCCTGGAAAGTAATGACAGACATTTTGCAGTGTTTGAAATCTATGCCCAGAAGGAAGTACTCGCTAGTTTTCAGGTGTTGTGGACTAGATTAGGAACAATCCAGGTTTCTCTTTAATACAAGACTAGAAAGCAAACAAACAAAGAAAAAACCAAACAAACCAAAAACAAAAACAAAATTCACTGATAGATAATATTGGATGGACTGCTGCATATATTTTTAATCTTTAATTTTCAGCTAAATAGTCCTAGCAATATATGATTGAGTGTTCTCCAATATATTTCATCCTTATTACCAATACAAATGATGTGAAGATATAGATATTTTTGGTGTCCTGTAAAATCCCAAGAATATCCAGGATTGAACAACCTCAAAGAGAAAGATTTTCTCTTTTTTATTTTTTTCTTTCAATTTTTA
>NW_007729507.1:43032-44175 GCF_000696425.1 Galeopterus variegatus
TCCAGGTTTCTCTTTAATACAAGACTAGAAAGCAAACAAACAAAGAAAAAACCAAACAAACCAAAAACAAAAACAAAATTCACTGATAGATAATATTGGATGGACTGCTGCATATATTTTTAATCTTTAATTTTCAGCTAAATAGTCCTAGCAATATATGATTGAGTGTTCTCCAATATATTTCATCCTTATTACCAATACAAATGATGTGAAGATATAGATATTTTTGGTGTCCTGTAAAATCCCAAGAATATCCAGGATTGAACAACCTCAAAGAGAAAGATTTTCTCTTTTTTATTTTTTTCTTTCAATTTTTACTCAATTTCCTTACTACAGTTCTACATTTCTATGGCTAAAAGAACAGACAAAACACTCAGATTTTTTTTAAAAAGTTGAACTAGGCAAAGTAATATTAAGATTGAAGTCAAATGATAATCCACATTAATGTTTTTTTCATTAATGACCAGATGTATTCTCCTCATGAGAGAATACCTTATAACTGTTTTAATATCTACTAATATTTTTCTCTCATTTTACTAGACATAAAAATATGTATCAAAAAAGTATTCTAGAATTCAAAGAACATAAAACATATATTAAGCTAAAACTTCCTTTATATCTAATTCTCTCTATAGACGCACCTATCTATCTCTCTATATATATACACACACAGAGAGAGAGAGAGAAGGTACTTTTGATTTAAAGCATGTACTTATTCGCGGGTCTTCTACTTCCAGACAGAATATAGAAGAATGCAAAACACCTTCACTACCATGGTAACAATAAAATAAATAAATAAATAAGCTAGACAAATAAAACATCATGATATTCTGTGCAGTTAGTGAAGCATGGTGGATCCTAGGAAGGCTTGGTGGCCAAATTCCAGACAAGAGCCAACACTTATTAGGTAGGCCATGAATATACCATTTTCCACATACTGGGTTGAGTGCTAGGTCTGGGTATGGGTATACAGAGAAATGGATCTACCATAGACAAAAAGACTCTTCAGGGACAAGGACAAATTGAGTATGCCTTAGATAGCAATGCAAGACAGGTGGTTTTTATGTGGATTTGAAAGAGATGCAATGCTAAAACAAATTGTTTGGGCCATCAATTTTTTCCTTCTGAATTTTCCCAAGAAAC
>NW_007729507.1:44948-50975 GCF_000696425.1 Galeopterus variegatus
GCAATGCTAAAACAAATTGTTTGGGCCATCAATTTTTTCCTTCTGAATTTTCCCAAGAAACGGAAGGGGGGCTAAAAATTGAGAGAGGGCTTGTTGTATTTCCAACAAGAGCTTAGCCAGAGATGAATCCAAAGATAAACCAAATATCTGAAACTGCAGCCCAATGCCCTCCTACTTCCAATAGTGAATGGTCAAAAAGGCAGAGGCAATAATGATGATAGTTGGTATACCTAAACACAGGTGAATTCGATCTAATTAGATATGAGTGCCATTACCAGATCAACTCAACAAGGAAAGATGCTGAAACTATATTCCCTCATCTTAAGCAGCAGGCCAAAGAAACAGCTTACTCTATCTGAAAAGAACCAAAACAAAACAAAAACCTTACTAAAATATTCGCTTGTATATTTTACATGATACCCAGTATATCATAAAAAATTAGGAGACCTATGAAGAAACAAGAAAATGTTACCATACTCAAGGAAAAAATAGTCAGCTGAACTGACCCAGGTACTAAAACAGACATAGACGTTATAATAACCATTAAACTATGTTTTTAAAACATCAGGAAAAACTGAATATAATGAATGAAGAGATGAATTATTTTGAAATAGAAATAGAAACCCTAATAAATAAATTAAAAAGCTGGGAATATAAAATAATTCACTAAATGGGCTGAAAGGAGTAGACCCTGTAGAAGAAACAGTAAACTTGAAGACACATCAACAGAAATTATCCAAACTGAAGCAAAGAAAAAAACTATTGTAAAGAAATGACAGTGTTAGTGACCTGGGAGATGATATCTACCACTTTAGCATGCAGGAACCTGGAATGTGGGAGGAGAGAATAGCATGGGAGTGGGAGGATAAGTAAAGAAATAATGACCAGATATTTTCCAATTTGATAAAAACATACACTTTCACATATAAGAAGGTCCACAAACCACAACCAGGATGAATACAAAGAAAATCACACCTAGGGGTACAATAGTCAAAATGATTATAAACCAATTGTAAATAGAAAATCTTAAGAGCAAACAGAGAAAATGACACATTTCAAATAGGAAAATAATGATTTAAAATTTACAGCTGGCATTTCCTCAAATTTCTATAAGCCACAGGACAACAAAACTACATCTTTAAAGTGTTGAAAGGGGAAAAAAGAATATCTGTTAACCCAAAATTCCATATCAAAAAATCTTTTAAAAATGAATTATAAATAAAGACATTTTTAGATAAACATGTTAAAAGAATTTGATGGTAGCAATCATGAATTACAAAAATTGCCAAAGAAAATTCTTCAGGAGGAACTGATGCCAGTTGGAAGTCTGGAACTACAGTAATTATGTGGGTTAAATATAAAAGACTTTTTTCCTTAATTTGTTTAAAAGGCAATTGACTATTTAAAGCAAAATGATGAAGTGGTACAGGGTTAGTAATGTGGAAATAAATGACAGCAGTAGCACAAAACACAAGGAAGGAGGTTCTGGAATTATATGTAAAGTGGTAAAGTATTAATTCAAGATAGATTGTGATGAGTTAATAATTTATATGGTAATTTCTACAGCAATGACTAATCAAATAAAGTGGTTCAGCTAAAAAGTGGATCGAAGATATAAAATGGAAGACCAAAATATACTAAATTACTTCAAAGAATACAGAAAAACAGGAACAGAATAAAGATTAGACAGGGAAAACAGAAAACAAGAAAACAGTAGACTTCAATACAATCTTATAAATAAATAGACTAAATAATTCAAAACCAAGATTGCAAAATGATACAAAAAAGTAAGATAATTTATATGCTGTATACAAGAAATACACTTCAGATATAAAGACAGAGATAGGTTAAAATAAAAAGATGGATGCACATGTGCCATGCAAACCCTAATCACAAGAGAGCTGGTATGGCTATGATAATATCAGAAACAATAGACTTCAAGAGAAAGAGTTTTATGACAGATAAATGTAACATTTCATAATAATAAAAAGAAAAGGTCATCAGGAAGATATAACGATTAAAAATGTATGCACCTAAAAAATAAGTTTCAAAATTCATTTAATGGAGAAGTAAATACATTCACAATCATGGTTGGGGAATTTATCACTACTTTCTCAACAACTTATAGAACAGGTAGATAAAAATCTCAGAATGTCTACAGACCATTTGAATAAATATAGTGATCTTATGACTATTCATTTATATTCAAACAAAAAACCACGAGTGCATGTGAAACATTTCCTAGTATATACCATTCACTGAGGCACAAAATGTTTCAAAAACCTTAAATATTAAAATCATAAAGAATGATTTCTTTGACCACAATAGAATTAACTTAGAAATCAACAGCAAAAAAACCTTAAAAAATAAAAACAAAAAGAAATATTTCTTTTTGTTTTTATTTTTTAAGGTTTTTTTGCTGTTGTTTTTTAGGTTATTTTTTTTGTGGTAAAAGAAATATTTCTTTTACCACAAAAAAAATAACCTAAAAAACAACAGCAAAAAAACCTTAAAAAAAAAAGAAACAACAAAAACCATCCTTATATTTAGAAATTAAAAGCACCTTCCTAAAAACACATTAGTCTGGCTGCAAAATATTACACAATTTGAGTGTTTTGGGGATTACTAAAACTGTTTCAGTTATTTCTCATTACCTAAATACCCCCACTAAACACCACATTGATTTGTTATTATTCACAATTCTGTGAGTTGGGAATTTGGACAGTTCTTCTGCTGGTCTTGCCTGGGATCATTCATGAGATTCATATCATCTGTCTGATGGATTGACTAAGGTTAGAGGGTCCAAGACAGTTCTATTCACGTCTGGCAGTTGGTGCTAGCTCTTAGCAGGGACTTCAATCTAATCCACTCTATTCCTCAGTTTATGATCACAAATACTTTACTAGGCTAAAATGAACTTTTTCATAGCATGATGGTCTCTCAGTTCCAAGATGGTAAGAGCAGATGCTACAATGCCTCTTAAGGCCTAGTATCTGGAATCCACAGAACATCCCTTCTGCCATACTCTATTGATCAAAGAAAGTCATGAAGCCAGCCCAGATTCAAGGAAGCAGAGAAAGAGATCCTACTTCAAGATGCACGAAGAGTGGCAAAGTTCCACAGGAAAGGGGCACAGATGCAGGGAAGCTTGATTCATTGAGAGCCTTCATGGTAACAATCTCTCCACTAAAACATACGTGGTAGCAAAGCTATTTTAATGTAAAAGTAATCACATTAAAAAAAATCAGTCAAGAAGAAATTACATGGTCATTTAGAAGATATTTAAATTAGATGATAGTAAAAGTATACTATATTAAAATTTGTGAGATGCAGCTAAAGAAGTGCTTAGAGAGAAACTTATAGATAGATACTGATAGTCAGAAACCAATATATGACACCACCAAAGGAACTCAGTAGCTCTCAAGTACCAGATCCTACAGAACAGGAAACCCTTAAATGACTGAAAACTAATTCTGAGTAACTATCTTAAGGAAATTCAACAAGATAAGACAGGACTCTGTAAGACAACACAAAGAAGTGAGAAAAATATCCAGGATATGAAGGAGGAAATGTATAAAGAGATAAACACCTTACAAAAAAAGGTAGCAGAATTCCTGGAACTGAAAGACGCAGTCAATGAAATAAAAAACACAACCAAGAGCTTAAGCAGCAGATTAGAACAAGCAGAAGGAAGAATTTCTGAACTCAAAGATAGTCTTTATGAAACGATCCAAACAGACAAAAAAAAAAAGAACTTTAAAAAATGAAGAATGTTTAAGAGAACTAGCAGACAACCTTAAGTGCACAAATATCTGAATCATGGGTGTTCCTGAAGGGGAGGAAAAAGGTAAAGACATTGAAAATTTATTCAGTGAAATAATAATGGAAAACTTCCCAGNAGGAAGAATTTCTGAACTCAAAGATAGTCTTTATGAAACGATCCAAACAGACAAAAAAAAAAGAACTTTAAAAAATGAAGAATGTTTAAGAAAACTAGCAGACAACCTTAAGTGCACAAATATCTGAATCATGGGTGTTCCTGAAGGAGAGGAAAAAGGTAAAGACATTGAAAATTTATTCAGTGAAATAATAATGGAAAACTTCCCAGGTATAGGGAGAGACACAGACTTTCAGATCCAGGAAGCTCAAAGATCGCCAAACAAATTCAACCCAAAAAGATCCTCTCTGAGATGTATTATAGTCAAACTGTCAAAGCTCAAATACAAAGAGAAAATCCTAAAAGCACCAAGAGAAAAGTGCCAAGTCACTTATAAGGGAGTGCCCATCAGACTAAAAGCAAACTTCTCAACTAAAACTCTACAAGTGAGGAGAAAATGGGATGACATACTCAAAATTCTGAAATAGAAAAACTGCCAGTCAAGAAAACTATACCTAGCAAGCCTGTCATTCAGAAATGAGGAAGAAATAGTGTACTTCCCAGACAGACAAAATTGTGAGAGTTCATCACCACACGAGCAGCCATGCAAAAAATCCTAAAGAGAATCCCACATCTGGAATCTGAAAAACAATAATCAATACTATGGATACGCAAGTAAGAACAAAACTCACTAGGAAAACACAAATGCAAATGAGAAAGATAAACTAAAGCTCACTACCTCAAAATAAAATAAAATAAAACCTGCAGACATTGATAACCAATAATCAAAGGAGAAGAAAGGAACAAATGATGCTTAAACCACCTAAACAAAAAGCCATAAAATACCAGGAATAAGACGATACCTCTCAAAAACAATGCTAAGTGTAAATGGATTAAATCCTCCACTAGAAAGACACAGACAGATGGATTGCATCAAAAAGCAAGACCCAACTATATTCTGTCTCCAAGAGACTCATCTCACCAGTAAAGATGCACACAGACTAATAGTGAAGGGATGGTAACAGATATACCATGCAAATGGAAACCACAAATGAGCAGGAGTAGCTATTTTTATATTTGACAAAACAGTCTTTAAACCAAAAACCATAAAAAGAGACAAAGGAGGCCATTACATAATGATAAAGGGATCTATCGAGCAAGAAGACATAACAATCATAAATATATATGCACCCATCGCTGCAGCACCCATATATATAAAATAAACACTATTAGACCTAGAGATAGACCACACTATGATAATGGTGGGGGACCTGAACACTCCCCTCTCGTCATTGGACAGATCATCCAGGCAACAAATCAACAGAGAAACACAGGATTTAAAGTACACTTTAGATCAATTGGACCTGGCAGGTATCTACAGAATATTTTATCAAACAACTGCAGAATATACATTCTTCTCATCAGCACACAGAGCATTCTCGAAGACAGACCACATGTTAGGTTACAAATCAAGTTTCAAAAAACTTTAAAAAAAAAAAACCAAAATCATCTCAACTATCTTTTCAGGTAGCAGTGGATTAAAACTATTTGTTAATAACAAGCAAAATTCAGGACTCTATACAAATAAATGGAAATTATACAACAGGCTCCTGAATGATATATGTGTCCAAGAAGAAATTAAACAGGAAATCAAAAAATTTCTAGAAAACACTGAAAATAAAGATACATCATTCCAAAACCTGTGGTATACTGCAAAAGCAATACTAAGAGGGAAGTTCATAGGAATAAATGCTTACATCAAAAAAAAAAAAATAGAAAGACTTCAAGTAAACAACCTAACCCTATACCTAAAAGAACTAGAAAGACAAGCACAATCCAATCCCAAAGTTAGTGGACAGAAAGATAAATTAAGATTAGAGTAGAACTAAATGATATAGAGTTCCAGAAAAGATACAAAAGATCAATGAAACACAAAGTTGTTTTTTTGAGAATATAAACAAAATAGACAAACCATTAGCTAGGTTAAGAATAAAAAAGAAAGAGAGAAGAAAGAAAAGAAACAAAGAAAGAAAGGAAGGAAGAAGGAAAGATGAGAAGAGAAGACCCAAATTACAAAAATCAGTAATGAAAAAGGAGACATTATAATTGATAGCACATAAATACAAATAATCACTAGAGACTATTACAAG
>NW_007729507.1:52187-56378 GCF_000696425.1 Galeopterus variegatus
TGGCAGTACTAGCCAGAGCAAACAGGCAATGAAAGAAATAAAGAGCATCCAGATTAGAAAAGACAAAGTCAAACTGTACCTATTTCAGATGACATAATCTCATACGTAGAAAAATCTTAAAGTCTATCAAAAAACTCTTAGATCTGATTAATAGTTCCAGTAAGGTTGCAGAATATAAAATCAATGTCCCCAAATCAATTGAATTTATATTCTCCAATAATGGACTAGCAGAAAGATAAATCAAGAAAGTAAGCCCATTTATAATAGCCACCAAAAAAATAAAATACATAGGAATCAATTTAACCAAGGAGGTGAAAGATTTCTACAATGAGAACTACAAATCACTACTGAAATAAATCAAAGAAGACATAAAAAGATGGACAGATATTCCATGTTCTTGGATGGGAAGAATTTACATTGGGAAAATGTCTATACTACCTAAAGCGATCTACAGATTCAATGCAGTCCCCATCAAAATACTAATAATGTTATTCACAGAAATAGAAAAAACTATCCTAACACTGATATATAACAACAAAGGACTCTGAATAGCCAAAGCAATCCTGAGCAAAATAATAATAATAATAATAATAAAGCTGGGGCCTTTATTTTAGTTTTATTAAAATTAAAGTTAGAGGCTTACTTCAAATTTTACTACAAAGCTATAGTAACCAAAACAGCATGGTATTGGCATAAAAATAGACACTTGGGCCATTAGAACAGAACAGGGAACCCAGAAATCAACCCAGAGACTTACAGCCAATTTTGATAAAATTTAATTAAGGCAATGAAAGCACACATTGAGGAAAAGACTGCCTCTTCAATAAATGGTACTAGGAAAATTGGAAATCCATTGGCAGAAGAATGAAACTAGACCTGCACCACTCACCATATACCAAAATTAATTCAAAATGGATTAAAGATTTAAGTGTAAGAATTGAAATTGTAAAACCACTAAGGGAAAATACAGGGGAAACACTTCCCCTATATTATAGGAAGTAGGACTCAGCAAAGACTTTTTGAAGAAGAGCCCAAAAGTACAATCAACAAAAGAAAAAGTAAATAAATGGAATTATATCAAATTAAAAAGCTTCTGCACAGCAAGGGAACATTCGACAGAGTGAAACAACAGCCTACAGAATGGGAGAAATTATTGGCAAACTAAACATCCGACAAGGGATTAATATCCAGAATATACAAGTAACTAAAGCAACTATACAGTAAAAAACCCAAATAACCCAATTAAAAAAATGGGCAAAGAAGCTAAATAGACATTTTTCTAAGGAAGATATACAAATGGCCAACAGGCACTTAAGAAAGTGTTCAACATCACTAGTCATCATGGAAATACAAACTAAAACCACACTGAGATATCACTTCACCCCAGTTAGACAGATGGGGAAATAACAAATGATAGGGAATAACAAATGCTGGTGAGGATGTGGAAAGAAGGGAACACTCCTACACTGTTAGTGGGACTGTAAATTAGTACAACCACTATGGAAAACAGTACAGAGTCTTCTCAAAAAACTACAGATAGATCTACCGTATGATCCAGCAATCCCACTTCCAGGTATATACCCAGAGGAATAGAAATCATCATTTTGGAGGGATACCTGCACTCCCATGTTCACTATAGCTCTATTTACAATAGCCAAGATATAGAACCAACCTAAATGTCCATCAACAGACAAATGGATAAGGAGAATGTGATATATACACACCACTGAATACTGCTCTGCCATAAAAAAGAATGAAGTTCTGCCATTTGCAGCAACATGGATGAACTTCAAGAAAATGATGTTAAGTGAAACAAGCAACGCACAGAGGGAAAATACCACAGGTCCTCACTCGTAAGTGGGAGCTAAGAAAGAAAGAAGGAAAGAAAGACCACAGGGTTGTGGCAGGGGCAGGGGGAGGAGGAGTGGAGGGGAGGGAGGTCATTTGTTAATTAGGTGGTGGAAATGAGGAATAATCTCAATTTGTGGTAATGGGCATCCTTATACTATTGGCCTGACCATCACATCCTGGGCACAGGTGGTGAAGTTCAGGTTTGTATCCCATGAATACACATAATCAATAAAAAAAAAGGATGGAAGGAAAGAAAAAACTAGCTTACCTCTGGAACACTGTCCTATTCTGTCACTTGCTATCCCTTCAATCACACCAGGCTTAAGAGGCCAGGTTTGAGGTAAATCATATTAAGTGTAAACAGGTGCTCACTGGGTATGCCAATTGCTAAGAAGTCCTAATCTACAACCTTCAGGTTGTTAAGGGCATCAAAGAAAGCAAGTTTGTGTTAGAAATTTTAAAAGATGCCTCTTTCTTTGGCAGAGGCATTTAAACTCATTCTGGCTCTTTTCATTGAAGGCCAAATAGAGGATCCTGTATATCCAGACAGGAGCCCAGAGAGTGGATTTGGGTTCAGCTAAACTTCTCCTCCTGCTTTTACTTGTAATAGGAAAAGTATAAAACCTGCTACCAGAAAATAAATGTCAAAGTTTCCATAAAAAACAAAAAAAGAGAAAGATCAATAGCATTGAAAAACACTTAGGAAAAGTCGTCAAGAAAAATAAGGGAACACAAATTACTAATATTGTGAATGAAAGAGGAACAATCAATAAATCTTTCAGATAATAGAATACATGAATATTATAAACTTTATGCAAATGATGAGACACCTTAGATGAAATAGACAAGCTGGAAGACACAGCATACCAAAAGTGATTGAGAAAACGGAAAATCTGAACTGATATGAGATTTCCTCATATTTATTTTAAAAATTGAATTAATAATCAAAAATCTTCCTAAATTAAATTATAGGCCTAGAGGTTCCATTGCTGACTTTTCAAACATTTAAGAAATAAATAATGCCAATCTTTTAAAAGCTCTTTCAGATAATAAAAGAGTATATAACACTTCCCCATTCATTTTATGAGCTCTACATAATCCTGAAACTAAAACTTGACAAGGATATTGGAAGAAAAAATACACATATCTGTAAACTAATAATTCTTCTGAACAGAAATACAACATTCCTTAATAAAATACGCAAATGGATCCAGCAATACATAGAAAAGGTTCCACTGACAAGTATTTCAAGGGAGGCTAATATTAAAAATTCATTCAATGTAATTGATCAGTTAAGGGATGAAAATTGTATAATCATCACAACTGATGGAGAAAAATAATTTTACAGAATTCTATTCCCATTTGGAATTTTAAAATATGCCTTGGCAAACTAACACTAATGGAACTTTCTTGATCTGGTAAAGAACTTATAACCAGAATATATTAAGAAATCAACACTACATAAACAGCTCAATAAAAATATGGGTAAATATTTGAACAGACAATTCACTAAAAAGACATGTATGGTCAATTAACACACACAAAAAAGTGTTCAACATCTTTAATCACTAGAGTAATGCAACTTAAAACCACAATGAAATACAATTTCTCACCCCTAGCAGGGCTAAAATTAAAAAGCCTATGAATACGAAATATCGGCAAGAGTATGGAGCAATTGGAACTCTCATACATCACCTGTGGAAAAATAGAAAGGTTCAATTATGAAAAAAAAAATTAGAAGTTTTTTTATAGCTACCCATTTCCCCCATGAACCAGAAATTCCACTCCTAGATATTTACACAAAAGAAATAAAAAATTTATAGCAAATTTACTCATAGGAATCAAAAACTGAAAACAAGCTAAATGTCCATCATCATGGCGACGGATAAACAAATTGTGGAATACTATTCATCAATAAAAAGGAAAAAACTGCTGATAAACTCAATAACCTGGATGAATCTTTCAGACTCAAAGAAACCAAAAACAGTTCATTTATATTGAAGTTCAAGACCAGACAGAACTAATCTATGGTAATCAAAGTCAGAAGAGTAGTTTTCTACTGTGTGGGTGTCGGAGATTGGCTGAAAAAAGCACAATAGGAACTTTTGGGGATGATGATAATATTCTGTAGTGGGGTATTTTTCATACCCCTGCACTAGATTCCCCCTCACTGTTACCACTACATTCCTGAAAACGATAGTGATTTAACCTTCACTGTTGATTCAGTCTAAAAACAAACCTACTTCTAAATGTACAGAACCACAGGAAGAAACTGTGTACAGGCTTGTTTCTCTTCTAAAGTAATTTTGAATTATCTTTCATTTTTAGTTTAGGAAACTG
>NW_007729507.1:57288-60996 GCF_000696425.1 Galeopterus variegatus
TCTTACCTACAAGGCTCTTTCGACACTGCCCCTGACGGTTAACTGGGTAACCTCTGCTTGTGGGAGGGAGATAGATATCATTTGTAAGGAAATGCATTGCACTTAATGTACAGATCAATTATCTGGCACCAAAATCTTTCTTCCTGTAAATTTTATTCACTGACCCCAGTAATTCTCTTTAGTCCTACATGGAGTAATTTCAATTCCTCTTCTGGTGGACAACTTCATATATTTAGAGCCTCTTCTTGACATTTCTTTGGATCTTAGTTTTAGGCTCAGTAAACAATAAAATTTCCTTTCCAATATATCCATAGGCAATTCGTTCTTTTTTTATCTAGATTTATTTCTTAATGTACTAGTTAACTGTCATGATCCTATCACTTTGTAAATTTGGATTTGCCAAGACTAATCTACCAAGTATTTACAAATTGGAGGTATAAGGGGCTCCAAAGTCAGGAATAGTTTTGTGATCTAACCCGATGCTTCTCAAACTTTACTGTGCATTGAATTACCTGGGAATCTTATCAAAACATAGTATCTGATTCAATGGTTCTGAGGCCGGGCCTGAGAGTTTGCATTTTTAACAAGCTGCCGTGTTGCTGGTCCATGGATAATATTTTGGGTAACAGGATCTAAACAGCATTTCTTACACAGATTTTATTAAGTTTCAAAAATAATGATATGTTTTTCCACTATTGTATTTTATATAAGCATATAATTAAGGCAAAACATTAACATTACGACACGTGTGAACAGATACCATTTAATGCAATAACCTCAAATTTGTAGGAAAAATTAGAGATTATCACATTAGTTCTCAACTGCTAACAATTATTATCTGATGTGTAAATGCTTTGAACTAGAAAAAATATTCTCTCAAATTATCTTGGTTTATTTAGAGGCCAATAATTGCTCAAAACTTGTGCTGTAATTAAAACCACCATAACTTCTGACCTGATACCTGTTAATTAAGAGTGTGATTTCCATAGGCTGACTGTCTCTCCTCCCTGGTGCCCAGCTCTGACTATTGTCATCAAAAGGACTTCTCCATATTTTCATGAGCGTGAAAATGAATTTCTTCTCCAGGGGATTAGGCACACATACTGCAGAAATCTTCTCATGTGTCACAGCATGAATTTTCCACAGTGAGTCTATTTCAACATGGAAGAAGTAATTTTCTCAAAGGAAAGAGTCCTCCATTTCTTAACAGTCATCATCTTATGGCTGACTTACAAAGAGTATTCTCTATTACCTTGGATATAATTATTTTATTAAGTTTTCAACGATTTACTAATAGGTGCCTAGGAACTATACACAGACCTTTTAATAAACACAAAACAAAGATAACAGCTACAATCATTTACTCAGTACCCATCTCATTCAAAGCACTGACATCATTCATGCTTACAGAATTCTGAAAAAGTAGGTATAATTCGTACCATGATATAAATGAAGAAACAGAAGTGCATAGATGTGAAGTAGCTTAGTTGGGGATCATGTGAGTAGTAAAAGGTTAAGTTGGGGTTTAGAACCAGAAGACTTTGGCACCAAGATCACAGTGCATCTCTGCCTGTCTTTGAAAGGAGTTTCATATGACTGTCCAAGTCACTGATCTACCACTAATGCCTATACTGGTAAAATTAACTTCACCAAGTAGCCACTTAATAGGCTCAAAAAGACACTGCAAGTTAAAAATATATCACTCTGGCATATTAACTATTCAAGTTAAAGGCACTTAAAAAACAGCAGGTGCAAAAAGATCACTTTGACCTTCATGCTGTTTCTTGAAAGCAGAAGATGAAATTCCCATGTGAAAGACTCCCTCCCTATACTAAAAGATTCGATATCCTTATCCTCAAGGATAAGTGAGAACCAAGAGAATTCAGTACAGACCTTATTAAAAATAACTTTTATCTTTTAAGGCCCCCCATATAATTTACTACTCTGTCCAATACAGTATATAAGTTACTGACTCTAAATACTTCTTTGGGTATTTGTTTCTTTATGAGGACTCCTGTGCCATGTAAAACTCGCATTATGCTTTGTTCTGTTAATCTATGTTATGTTAATTTAGTTCTCAGGCGCAGCCAGGACTCTAGGAGGGTAAAGGAGTTCTTCCACCTCTAGTTTGCAAATGTGGTTCACGAGCGAAGGGCAGAAAAGGATATTATGGCTGATTTTGCATTAAATCTCTACATATATTTATTAAAAATAAAATTTCCTTCATATTTATTGTCTAAATATAATTTGCATTCACATTTCACTTAAAAAATCATACAAGATTGATAAAAGAAATTTACAACAAATTGCAATACTGTATGGGAGAGACAACATGGAGAAATTCAGCTGAGATATTTAAAGTCAAAGCTTGATTGAACCAACAATAGGATTCATGACACCTTTCTGGCTTTGAGAGTCTAACTCAAGTGACATAGATCCTCATAATTTCCTCATTGCCTTCTGCATTTTAAAACCATCGTCTGCCAGTGACCTGTGGAATTCATCACTGAAGTAGAAGACAAGGTTATGTCACCAATAATGGCCTACTGGGAAAGGTTAGCTTTAGGAAAGACCCAGTGACTGACTTTTATAATAGAGTCAGCAATGCTGGATGACTTGTAGGCAGAGGAAATCCAAAATAATTCACACGGGATTGGTTTGGCTTCAAAATCCTAACTGTTAACATGTCAGCTAGTGAAATTTGGTTCAGAAACATGTGGTCATTTGCCACCAGTAATATAAACATATAAAGAACTGGTTCAATTTTTATAACAAGCATTGCATGATTTAGCAGCTCTTCTGTAAATAAGTTGATTTAACTAAAAAGAGAAAGCATTTTTTTGATTCAAGGAAAAGGTAAATTTCAGCAAGAGAGCCAACTTTCTTTATTGACACCTAAGTATGGACCAAGAAATGGGGAAAAATCTATATGGCAACAATAAAAGTATATATTAAAGTGGATATAGAAAATGAAGTATATAAAATCACTTTGTCTAACAAAGTTTGAAATTTTTGTTTGTTTTTTGCTAAAGAATATTTAGAGCTTGTAAATATGTTGTAATAATACTCTAGGAAGTAGTCTTTCTTCTATTTGGGGAACAGAAATGTTCTCAAAGCTTCCTTGATATATTGACCAGCAATTAATTTTCGAGAAGCAGGATAGATTTATAGCCCCCATTTGAAAAGGTGATAAGCTATGAGTTCCAGAGAAACATTGGTAACAAGGTGGCTGCATATGTAAAGTGGGGGACCAAAGTTGTTTGTTTTGGGTGGGCGAAGTTTTAGAACAAGGAAAGTAGAAACAATCTCAACGAACTTTTTGAGCTTTTGAGTGCTGGAGAAAGCAGTAAATCAGTGAGTAATTAAACTAATATATTACTATAATGGAAGAAAATGATTGAGGGGAGGGAATGAAACATCCTAACACTACTCCCAGGACAGTGCTTTGGGGAAAAAAATAAAATAAAACATATTCAGGTTTTGTTCTTATAAGCTGCTCAAAGGAGACATCTGGTCTCCTTCGCACGACTTCTGTTCTGGCCCTCTGCAATATATTAATTGTGAAATATATTAATTGTGCCTGTGAAATAAGCCAGGCACAGAAAGAGAAAGACCACATGTTCTCACTTATTTGTGGTAGCTAAAAGTAAATAAATAAATAAATAAATATACAAAAAAATGGGAGAGGGGAAGAAGACACGTTGATCA
>NW_007729507.1:62161-72366 GCF_000696425.1 Galeopterus variegatus
GAGACAGTGTAGAAACTATTTCCTTTTTAAAAGAAAGGCACCTGTGGAACTAATTAGGATGAAGTACTTTTTTCAAAGTATGGACTATAATCCTGTTGAGTGAATAAATGATTTACATGACTGTAATTCAGCATGAGAGAGAACTCAAATGAGAGCTGATGGTGGTCTGTTGAGGAAAGAGATTTGAAGAGACCCAGGCTGAAATTCACTGGGGTAGTTGTGAGATAAAATAGTGATTGCACCCATTCTAGCTCCAAATTTAATTAACAAGTGCCCCAGAGTGCATATGTCTCCCCTAAAATATACATCTTACAGATTCAGGCAAAAGTACTGAAAGGACGGGTTCTTCTAGTGAGTAACCAAGTGCTTATGGTAAGAAGTTACATGTTTTTTTATACCTTTTCATTTTGTACTTTTTATTTTTCTTTTTAGCATGTGCACATATTCCTTTTCTAATTTAAAAATAATATTTACAAAGTAAGTGTATTGGTCACTATATTAAGGAATGTAATATACTCAATTATTTTCTTCTTCATCCAAGATGTAGAAGATTTGTGGATACTGCTCAGCTATATGGGTATAAGTGAAAGCATTTGTAAAATAATAATACTAGACATTTGTTATCAGTTCATTGTTAGTTGAACAATTATGTGTGGATTTAATAGCACAACCCAAGTGCCAAGGGCTGTCACATCCATGCCTAACAGAAAGAAGAAATACAGTGGAAAGAATCAGGGACCCTAGAGATCTAGTGGGATATAATTTACACTCATTTTTCTTTTATTGTAACTGGTGTGAGAAAGTCTTAAATTTTGTTTAAAATTAATCTGTCTATCAACCTAACAATCTATATTCCCTCCTCACCGGGCTTCAAAGAAAGTCAATTTCCACATACTTTTTGAAATGCACATTTGGTTCTATCTGTGCTTCTCTACCACCTTTAAGGCTTCAGTTCATCTTTGACAATAAAACCTTTGCAGAGTTATCAATGACCTTCTTATACTTAAATCTAACTTATACTCTTTAACATATATGGACTTGTCAATATCATTGCAAATTCTTGATTGCTTACCCCCTCCATCTTGCAGCACTTTCTTTCCATAGCTTCTGTGATACCGCTCCCTCCTCTTCTTCCTCCTAACTCTAAGGACTTCTTGGTCTCTCATCTCTTCAGTGTTGGGCTTCATTAGTTTTCTCTTCTGGGTCCTTTTCCTTTTCATCCTACAATCCCTTTCTGAGTTATGTCATGAACTCTAATGCTTCATTTGCCATCTATCTACTGAAAATTTCCAGTCCACATATCTAAGTCAAACCTTTTTAAACCTGTTTTCTTACCACCTACTACATATTTCTATTTGGATGTCCCACGGGTACTTCAAACTCAATATATCTCAAACTTGTCTCAAGAGAGCGGGTACTTCAAACTCAATATATCTCAAACTTGTCTCAAGAGAGTTTTCCAAATCCAATCTATTCCTTGTATTCCACTTTTCAGGGCATGCAACTGATATCCACATTGTTGCTCAAGCTAGAATGATGGTGTCTCTTGTGTCCTTTTCCTCATTCATTATATCCAATCAATTACTGCGATGTACCAAATCAATGACATCTACTTTTCTCTGTGATCTTTGCCACTTCCTTATCCTCACACAAATAAATGCACAGCCTTCTGTTTCCCTGTCTTTNATTTGTGGATACTGCTCAGCTATATGGGTATAAGTGAAAGCATTTGTAAAATAATAATACTGGACATTTGTTATCAGTTCATTGTTAGTTGAACAATAATGTGTGGATTTAATAGCACAACCCAAGTGCCAAGGGCTGTCACATCCATGCCTAACAGAAAGAAGAAATATAGTGGAATCTTAGAACTATACCTGGAAAGAATCAGGGACCCTAGAGATCTAGTGGGATATAATTTACACTCATTTTTCTTTTATTGTAACTGGTGTGAGAAAGTCTTAAATTTTGTTTAAAATGAATCTGTCTATCAACCTAACAATCTATATTTCCTCCTCACTGGGCTTCAAAGAAAGTCAATTTCCACATACTTTTCGAAATGCACATTTGGTTCTATCTGTGCTTCTCTACCACCTTTGAGGCTTCAGTTCATCTTTGACAATAAAACCTTTGCAGAGTTATCAATGACCTTCTTATACTTAAATCTAACTTATACTCTTTAACATATATTGACTTGTCAATATCATTGCAAATTCTTGATTGCTTACCCCCTCCATCTTGCAGCACTTTCTTTCCATAGCTTCTGTGATACCGCTCCCTCCTCTTCTTCCTCCTAACTCTAAGGACTTCTTGGTCTCTCATCTCTTCAATGTTGGGCTTCATTAGTTTTCTCTTCTGGATCCTTTTCCTTTTCATCCTACAATCCCTTTCTGAATTATGTCATGAACTCTAATGCTTCATTTGCCATCTATCTACTGAAAATTTCCAGTCCACATATCTAGGTCAAACCTTTTTAAACCTGTTTTCTTACCACCTACTACATATTTCTATTTGGATGTCCCACGGGTACTTCAAACTCAATATATCTCAAACTTGTCTCAAGAGAGTTTTCCAAATCCAATCTATTCCTTGTATTCCACTTTTCAGGGCATGCAACTGATATCCACATTGTTGCTCAAGCTAGAATGATGGTGTCTCTTGTGTCCTTTTCCTCATTCATTATATCCAATCAATTACTGCAATGTACCAAATCAATGACATCTACTTTTCTCTGTCATCTTTGCCACTTCCTTATCCTCACACAAATAAATGCACAGCCTTCTGTTTCCCTGTCTTTCCATGCTGCTTCTCTCTAAACCATTCTCCACACAGCAACCAGAATAACTGACACACACACACACACACACACACACACACACACACACACGTAATCATGATATTTTCCTACTTAAAATTAAATAAGGACCCCTATTATTTTTAGGATAAAGGCAATGTATTTATTGTAACTTAGCATACTATTATGTCTTACCATCTTAATCCACCCTCAATTCAACACAGTGCTCCAGGCACTCAGAAAGTCATTCTATTTCTCAATTATACCATGTTTCTATCCATGTTTCAGAATTTTCCATATGCATTTTATCTAAAACACACACCCTTTTACCTACTAAATGCATGGATAACTTCTATACATCCTCTGGATTTCAGCTAAGATATTATTCCCACTGGGAAGACTTTGCTGACCTCCATCCATCCACCCAACTCTTGGTTTACTGTCACTCATCTATGTTCTCATAACAAATAATTTTTTTTTTTGCTCTTATCTCAAATATAGTGCTCTCTTCATTTGTCTATCAACTTCATGACGGCAAGGAATGCATCTACTTTCTCTACCTTCTTTTTTTTATCTTCTAATGTAGTGATTAGTGCAGATTTGGAATTTAATAAATATTTTTAATTGCATATATAAATGAAAGAATCATCATCAATCCTGTGGAACTTTTATTCTCAGAAATCCAGGGCTCTTTGGCTACTCTTACAAGAATTTCACTGACTATATCTGAATTTATTCCATCTCTATTAGTCATATTTCAGAACGCAAGATATATTAGAATATCCTTGCTGTCTTCTGATAAACTTTCCACTCAATGGACACTGTCAGAGTCATCAAAAATTTTTGAGACAATTATTCAATAACTGTTTTATCTCAATGTTTATGCACATAAGTATACATTAGGAGTTTATGTACTGCTTTGAAATGGCAGAATAANCAAATAATATTTTTTTTTGCTCTTATCTCAAATATAGTGCTCTCTTCATTTGTCTCTCAACTTCATGACAGCAAGGAATGCATCTACTTTCTCTACCTTCTTATTTTTATCTTCTAATGTAGTGATTAGTGCAGATTTGGAATTTAATAAATATTTTTAATTGCATATATAAATGAAAGAATCATCATCAATCCTGTGGAACTTTTATTCTCAGAAATCCAGGGCTCTTTGGCTACTCTTACAAGAATTTCACTGACTATATCTGAATTTATTCCATCTCTATTAGTCATATTTCAGAACGCAAGATATATTAGAATATCCTTGCTGTCTTCTGATAAACTTTCCACTCAATGGACACTGTCAGAGTCATCAAAAATTTTTGAGACAATTATTCAACAACTGTTTTATCTCAATGTTTATGCACATAAGTATACATTAGGAGTTTATGTACTGCTTTGAAATGGCAGAATAGTTCTGGGAATGAATCATTATCTTGAAAAAGCTCAAAGTTCTTTATTAAGTTGTGCCAGGGAAGCCCCACATTCAAATGACAGATTTCATTAGCAGCACATCCGTTTTTGCTATATTTGTAGAATACTCAGTGCTATGCTAATAGACAAAAGTAGAAAATCAGAACATATGTTGTGAAATCAGCTGGAAGCTATAAAAGCAACATTTTTTTTTTCTGGATGGAGTTCTGGTTCAAAGACATAGTTTTCTGACATTTAATTGTGCAAGAAAAATATTCAATAATGTGGTCCTGAAATTGAGCAAAATTAAGGTAGATCATATGCTCATTTGAGTTGTGTGAAGGCAGGGCAGCAAGAGAGCTAGATAAAATGCTAGAGGTAACTACTTAGTTTTCTCGAGTACATTCTACTAGGCCACCTACTGTGAGTTAAAATTTGAAGATAAGTCAGCTGGATATGATGGGGTAAGAAAGTTAGAGGAAATACTCAGAATTAATGACAACAGCTACAACTATTTAGATAAAAGAATGCTTTTTATAGTTACTGAGAATTGAAAGAACAAACATGTGGCCTGTATTTTCAATAATTTTTCAAATAATGATTGACAACCATAGCAAAACTATCTTTACATCTAAAAGACAACTGATTATAAATAATACTAGAGTTGGGAGATGAAACATAAGATGGAAAAAAGGAAGATTAAATGCAAGTCTCTAAACAAAAGTCCTGATCCAGCAAAATACCTAGCAGTACATCACTTATGCCCGGTTACAACATACAAAACAAAACGAAAACCAGAAGGTCCTTTCTAAAGACAATACAAAAAGAAAACTCAACATCTTATATCTATCATCCCTCAGTATAAGGGCTGGCTTCTTGCGGGTTCACCATAAAAAGAAGATTAATAATCAATTTTTTTGAAGATTAATAATCAAGTTTGTCCACATCTACGGAGCTTCATAGGAAACTTTTACTTACCTCCTCTCTAATCATGACAGGAAACCAATGATTAATGGATATTTGAGGTAAGTGAGCAATGAGGACATGGTGGGGGGGGAGCAGTGAGAAGGAAGGCCAAACTAAGCACACAGAAAAGTCAGCTCCAAAAAAATACAGAACAGAATAAGACTTTTTAAAAGGTTATTATCAGTATATTCAAAGAAGACCTGGGAAGACTCTGCATGCACAAAACAACAATTAAGTAAAAATGAAGCAATAAAAGAACAAGATGGGGCTCTTAGAAAAGGGAAATAAAATTTCAAAATAAAAATTCAATAGAAGAAATGAAAGTCAAGTTTAAGAAAATACCCCAGAAAAAGAATAAATATATTCAATCAATGAAATAAATAAGAGAAAACATTTAATGCAGGGGGTCAAACAAAGAAGTCCACTAACTGATTACTCACAGTTGAAGAGTGAGGTAATAAGAGGAAAAATGTAGGGAAAAAATTAAAATTCAAACATATTAGAAGACAATTTTCCCAGGTGAGGGAAATAGCCTGTTAGCTGAAAAGGCCCATCAAGAGCCCAGTAAAAAGAATGGAGAAAAAATCCACATCGAGATATATCTTTGTAGAATTTAACAGCATCGAGCTTAAGGATGAGATCACAAACTCTTTTAAACAGAAATAAATAGGCCGCCAATGAAGGAGCCGGAATCAAACTAGATTCCAGCAACACTGTATGTATGAAAACAAATGGAGCAAAACCTTCAAAGTAATGGACTATATATTTAAAAGAAGATTTCCATGTAAAATAAAACTACCAACTGAGGATGAGGGCAGAATAAAGATATTTTTAGATAGGCAAAGAATCAGAAAGTTTACCACTCCTGCTTCCTTTCTCAGGAAGTTAATCTCCCCACCCACATATAATTAAATCACTATCCTCGGTTCCTCAATTGATCCTTTTGCAATTTCAAACAGCATAGCTAAACCTTCATTTCAAACTCCATGAAACACAGACAATACGCACTGACTCCCCATTTTGTAGAAAGAGAAAGGATGTTAAGGTTCCCCCCCCTTCACCTTCTCTTTACCCATGCTTTGACAGCCTTAAATCAACTTTTAAGTTTACATACATTAGTTCCAAACTTTCAAATCTAATAAATATTATTTTTACAATGATGATGCAAATACAGTTTGTTGCAACCTTCAGTCATGTATTAGAATTATATTTCCTTCCCTATAAATCCAATAGCCCCTATGCTTCTATATAAAAAAAAAAACCTTTTAGTGTCAATTTAGAATGAATTCTACTTTTTAGATCTCTACCTAATGCCTTTATCATATTCTCAAATTTGTATCAGCTGTAAATCACTCTTTATATGTTATAGATCTCTACAATATTTCCTAGAGTCCTCCATCCAAAGTCATCTAAGTCAGCAGAACAGCTAACATAGTGAGTAACACATGGCTGTGCTTATGTATTGATCTTTCTTGGCACGTCCTCTCTTTCGCAAAAGTACACCTTCAATTAACTTTATGAGAAATCAAGATAGTGGGGGAATGGTCAGGTGCAGGTAGCAGAAGGAAGGTAGATGATATGGAAGATTCACAGCAGAAAGTCAATATATAACATATAAATATATATATTTTAAAAGCACCAACATACCATTTTAAAATATGTATCAGAAGAGTTGAAACAAGGAACAGAAGTAGTTGTCACTAGGGGACAAAGCCTAGGAGAAGAGAGGAGTTTGAGAACAAAAACACTTGCTTTTTAATATAAGTTGCAGTCATTGGTGCTGTTCACCAAATATTCCTAGTTCTCTGCCCCCAAGAACATGGCAGGACTGCACTTCCTGGCCCTGTTTAAGATTGCACGGACTTATGAAATTGGTTACTGCCAATGACTTGTGAGTAATGTGTCACCTTCAGGTGAAGACTTTAGGAGCCAATGCACAATTCACCACCCTTTCCATCTGAATAAGTGTTACATCTGGCCCTTCCATGAAAGAAGCAAACGCCTAGCAGACCTCTTCAGATTTTGCAAGCAACATATTCTTCACTTGGGTGTGTTACTCTGACCTATTTACTGAGAAACCTGAAAAGTTGGTAGTTTTGAGTGGGGCCCATAATATGAGAAGGTTCTGCAACAGGTCCAGGTTGCTGTGCAAACTATTTCACTTGGACAACATGATCCAGCAGATCCAATGATTCTTGAAGTGTCAGAGGCAGACAGGGATGCTGTTAGGAGCCTTTGGAAGGCTTGTATAGGAGAACCTTGGTTCAGGCCCTCAGGATTTTGGAGTAAAGCCCTGTCATCTTCTGCAGATAACTACTGTCCTTTTGAAAAACATGTCTTGGCCTGCTATTGGGCCTTATTAGAAACTGAACAATTAACCATGGGCCTCCAAATTACCATGTACCTGAGCTGTACATCATGAACTGGGTGTTATATCACTTACCAAAACATGGGGTGAGCCTACACAGCAACTCTCCATTATCAAATGGAAATTTTATACAACAGTATTTCAAAAAGTTTGTAGAAAAATTGAATTGAAAGATAATATAAATCTTTCCATGAACTTTTGGAAGACCTCTCATATATGAGATTGAGCATGAACAGGCCCTGAAGGCACAAGTAAGTCACATGAAGAAGTGGCCCAAATGTCTATGGTCACCACTCCTGCTACACTGTCTTCTTTCTTTCCGCCTGTACCTATGGTCTTATGGGGAGTTCCCTATGATCACATGACAGAAGAAGAGAAGATGGGTATGATTTACAGATGGTTCTGTATAATATGCAGGCACAACCCAAAAGTGGACAATTGTAGCACTACAGCCTCTCTCTGGGACATCCTCAAAGGACAGTGGTGAAAAGAAATTTTCTCAATGGGCTGAACTACTGGCAGTGCACCTAGTTGTGCACTTTGCTTGGAAGGAAAAATGGCCAGATGTGCAATTATATACCACCAGTTCATAGGCTGTGGCCAATGGTTTAGCCAGATGGTCAGGAACTTGGAAGAAACATGATTGAAAAAATGGTGACAGGGCAATTTAGGGAGAGACAGTGTTTTGTCCTTAATGGAATAGAAACTTACTTTAGATATGGATTTGCTTTCCCTGCACACAATGCTTCTACCAAAACTATCATCCAATGACTTACAGAATGCCTTACCTACTCTCATGGTATCCCACACAGGATTGCTTCTGATCAAGGGATTCATTTCATAGCCAAAGAAGAGCAGCAAGGGGCTCATACTCATGCAAGACACTAGTTTTACTGTATTTCCCACCATCCTGAATCAGCTGACTTGATAGATTGGTGGGATGACCTTTCAAAGACTCAGTTACAGTGTCAGCTACATGACAATACCTTGCTGAGCTGGGGCAAGGTTCTCCAGAAGGCTGCGTATGCTCTGAACCAGCATCCAATGCATGGTACTGTTTCTCTTGTAGCCAGGATTCAGGAGTCCAGGAATAAGGGTGGAAACAGGAGTGGCGCCACTCATTATTTTCCCTAGTCACCCACTAACAATATTTTTCCTTTCTGTTCCAATAACTTTATGCTCTGCTGGCCTAGACGTCATACTTCCAGAGGGAGGAATGCTTCCACTAGGAGACAACACAACAATTCCGTTGAACTGAAAGTTAAGACTGCCAACAGCTACTTTGGGCTCCTCATGCTTTTAATCAGCAGGCAAAGAAGGGAATTACTATGCTGGCTAGGCTGATTGACCCTGGCTCCCAAGGAGAAATTAGACTGCAACTCCACAATGCAGGTAAGAAAGAGTATGTCTGCAATACAGGAGATCCGCAGCTACTTTGGGCTCCTCATGCTTTTAATCAGCAGGCAAAGAAGGGAATTACTATGCTGGCTAGGCTGATTGACCCTGGCTCCCAAGGGGAAATTAGACTGCAACTCCACAATGCAGGTAAGAAAGAGTATGTCTGCAATACAGGAGATCCTGTAGGGCATCTCTTAGTATTACCATGTCCTGTGATTAAGGCCAATGAAAGACTACCACAACCCAATCCAGGCAGGACTACTAATGGACCAAACCTTCAAGAATGAAGGTTTGAGTTATTCCACCAAGTAAAGAACCACAACCAGCTGACGTGCTTGCTGAATACCAATGGAAGACAGAATGGATAGTGGAAGTAAGTAGTTATAAATACCAACTAAAACCATGTGACCGGTTACAGGAACAAGGACTGTATTGTCATGAGTGTATTCTCATTGTTGTATTAAGAATATGTTTATATATGTGTATATATTGTAAACATCTTTGTTTTCTTCTTCACTTCTAATCATACATCAATAAGATGTAAGGCCTTACATAATATTATTTAAGCATTTCACATCATAGATTTGAGTTAAGAGATATCAAAGAGAAAAGTAAGCATCCTTCAAGAGCTTTATCTCCTCTTCTGTTTAAGGGGTTAGTTGTCTTCAGTTATATTCAAGATAGTCCTACCATGTTAGGTAATTATGACCTTGTTATTGTCTTTATTTGGAGGTTAAGTATGGCTTAAGGGGATGTATTGGATGCTAAGTTGACAATGAGTAGACTTGTGATCATTAATTTTATGTGTCAACTGGACCATATCACAGGGTGCCCTGATATTTGGTTAACATTATTCTGTATGTGTCTGTGGGGTGTTTCTGGATGAGATTAACATTGGACTCAGTAGAGTAGATTTCTCTCCCCATTGTGGGTCAGGCTCATCCAATCCATTGAAAAGAAGAAAAAAGCTTGAATAAGGGAAAAGGCACTCTCTTTTCCTATGTTCAAGTCGGGACACTGGTCTTCTGTTGCCTTGAACTTCTACTCAGATGAGAACTTACACCATTGGCTCTCCTGCCTCTCAGGTCTTTGGACTCAGGCTAGAACTATGACACCAGTTCTCCCAGTCTCCAACTTGCTGACTTCAGATTTTGGAACTTCTCAGCCTTCATAATCATGTGAGCCTATTACTTATAATAGATCTCCCTCTCTCTCTCTCTCTCTTTCTCTCTCTCTCTCTCTCTCTCTCTCTCTCTCTCTCTCTCTCTCTCT
>NW_007729507.1:72498-105088 GCF_000696425.1 Galeopterus variegatus
CACACACACACACACACACACACACACACACACACACACCCCTCTCCTTCTGTTGGTTCTGATTCTATGGAGGATCCTAATACATCATGGAAATGTTGACAGCTAGCTATTCTTCAACATTAATTAAAAACATAAAGTAAGGATTACTTTTTTGCTATGCTAGTTCATATAAAGTCTCAAACTTCAGTGAGTCTGGAGTGGAGGCCATCAATTTCCATTTTCACAAGCACATGAAGATACTCTGATGCAGATAGTCCCTAGACACATTGGAGAATACTGCCTTAATGTTTTACTATTTACACATCCGAGCTCAAAAGATTACTCTCCCTCCCCCCCAAATATTGATGAGTGATTAACTCTCAGGGAACAAAAGTAATCAAAATGGAAGCTGGGAAAAAGTAAAAATAAACTCAAAATCACAATTAAAACAGAATTCAATCCTTTATAAGAGCAGAAGAAACATATCAAGAATTGACTGTGATTGAGGTACAGCAGAGACATGAGAGTTGTGCCTGATCACTGCTCAGAAGAGCCCCGTAACTTGTAAGACACCTGCTAGACTAACTGTCAGTTTCCCATCTCCAAGGAAACCATGAGGGGCAGACAATGATCAGGAGAAAGGGATTCACCGCGACAGTCAAGCCTCCTAAGGCCTCCATCCCACTCAAAAAGCACAATCCAGGAGGCGACTGGTTGATATTCTCTAACCGCATGGGGGGACCACTCTCTGATATTGCTCAGCCACAGTGTTTTGCTGTGTAAAAATTCTCTGAGATCTCAGCTTCTCTTCTCTTTTACCACATGACTCTACAAATCAGTTAATCAGTCTCAGATCATGAGAGTTGACCTGATGACAATGAATGTATTCTCACCTCTGTAAAAGCTCATCTGTGCATGCCCTTGGCTGTGTTTAAATATCATACCCTATTGTGAAGTTAAAAAAAAAAAAGTCATAACCATTTGATCTTCTGTTTTCCCTACTTATTTTGACAACAGAAAACCCAAGGCTTGCAATGGTTACTGAATAAACTATACTGAAATGTAAGTATTAAAAATGTATGAAACCATTATGGAAAGTGCATCTTGTCCATCTCATTAAAGTAGGTGAGTCAACACCTGTGGTCACTGATTGCACTAGTTTGACCATCTTACCCCAGCCTAGTGTCTAATAATCTGGGCCACATAGCTATAACTCCACTTATATTTTCTTCTTTTCATTTTATATATTACTAAGGCTCAAAGAATCCGCTTTAGTTTTGCACTTCTTAGCTGATGACTGAATGTTGTCGGGAATGTGATGGGTATTTGGCTGAGAGACAGATGCATACTGTGTAATAAGTGAGTTCTGTTATGTTGCCAGGTCACAAAGCAAAACTTATCAAGTAGTCATGGAAAAGTAATGTTGTATATAATGTAGGATATTTTTTTTTACCACACCAGAAACTGTCTGTGTATATTAGCCAATTTTCTTTGAGCAAGTGGTCTTTTCCATATCAGGAACACTAAATTTCACAACTCATTGTATTTCCACTTTACTTTGGTGTAAAGAGGATTCACATCAAATTTGCAGCCTTTTTTCCACTCACTGCTTAGGCTCTTTTGATTTATATCCTTGTGAACTAACCATATTCCTATGCTATCTTTTTTTTTTCTCTGCTTATTTTCCTTTATTCCAATTTTTTTCATCTAACCATCATTGTTCTGGTAAATTATATTTTTGAAACAGGCCCTGTCTGCATGACCTGTGACTGGGAGAGATGTATTATTCTCTGTAAGTTATTAGTACTTTCTGTTCCCTTCAGATTTTGTGAATAACATGTTTCCTACTAAAAAAAAGCAATGATTTTTTTTATTTTAACTTCTCAATATACAGTGTAGTTGATTTTTGTGACCCTTTACACATTCCTCTTCCCCCCTGCCTCTCTCCCCTCCCACCCTACTGTTCACTTGTCTTAACAAAATCAAAGAATTGTTGTGATTGGTGTGTCTTCTTCTAAAAAAAAAAAAAGTAAAGATGGATAAGAAAATTTTGAATTTATTTATTAATCAATTAAAAGCATGAATCAAAACATTATGTTGAATGATACAGGGGATGGGGAGTTCCATAAGAGTTGGACAGGAATGGAAACAGGAAATGTGGGCTGCAGTTTAGAGCTCTAGTTGTAGATAGAAGCCAACTTGGATTTGAATCCTGGGTTTGCTACTTCCTGTTTGTGTGACTTTGGTTACTTATTGTCTTAGCCTCAACTTCCCTCATCTGTAAAACAGGAATAACATAGCACCTACCACTTTGCATCCTTTAGAGATTTAAACTGAGATAAAGAAATTAGAGAACTTAGTATGGAATATGCTCTTCATCTTTTTTAGTTGATTCTTGTTATGATAGTTCCTGCCCTAAAGAGCTGAAGATTTAGAAAGCAGTAAGTCATGTATACAAGATTATAGTTCAAGGGCATATGTAATAAATACCATAAAAGTGGCATATGCAAAGTGCTATGAGGTTCAGGGAACAGGAAGAGAAATGCCCAAAGGCAGAGACCCAGCTAAGGGGCCAGCCCGAAGAAAAGCCACCAATGACTTAAACAAAGTGCTACCTAATAAGTTTGAGAATACGTAGTTAAGGTACTTCAAGACTCAGGGTGGAAGGGCAAATTGGAATATGCTGTACAATCTCAAGGTAAGGTGAAAAAGCCATCAAGAAGAAACTAATAATGAGAACACTTCTTTTGCAAAGGAATCCATCTGTGAAAAGTAATATGCTCTTTATGTTGCCACCAATTAAGATATGAAGCTACATTATAGCTCTTTCATAATTGCTAACATTTACTGTGGAATTAATATGTGTCAGAAATCTGTTAGACACATAGCAATCCTCCAAGGTAAGAATTATCCCCATTGTCCAGAGCAGGAGATGAGGCTTAATAAGCTTAAATACTTTGATTAAAGTCACTTAGCAAATGGTGGCATGGTGGAGATGATGCTTCCTGGCTACGAAGTCCATGTTCCAAAGCCTGTGATCTCTTAGTGAAAAGATCATTATCATCCTTTGCCTTTCTACATAATTTATCTTAAGGGATCTTTTATGATGATTGTGTCAAAAATGTGGTTTGGTTATTTTCATGGAGTGTGGATCCCTCATATAGTATTTCACAACCATTTTCTGAAAGAACTATGGATGAACTTGAGTAAGTGGGTTATAGGCTTTATTTTCCAGAAGAACCAGGTGACCCTAAGACCAACAGTGTCTCGGAGAAAGGATGGCTGGCCCCACACTAATGGGGCAATAAATAACTCAATATGTTTTATGTTCTTCTAGTGATTATAATTCATAAAATTGCTATGAAGTCTCTGCTAAACTGGACACACAACTCTGTAACATTATGAGGAATACAAAGTCCTTCAATTTGGGGAAAAACCATTTTAAAAAGTCTATAAGAAAAGAGGATAAGTGATATCCTTCCAATGTTTGCTTTTCTAAATTTTCTACAGATTTAACTGAACTATAACAGTTCAGTGTGGCTTGTCCAATAATGACTGAGCTCTAATAAGAAATTGAAAATAATTTAAGGTAGGACTGGCCCGGTGGCGCACTGGAGAGTGCGCCGCTTGAGAGCGCGGCGGCGCTCCCACCGAGGGTTCAGATCCCATGTGGAGACCGGTTCCCGCTCACTGGCTGAGCACGGTGCGGGCGCAACACCGAGGGTTGCGATCCCATTACCGGTCAGTAAAAAAGACAAAAAGAAAAAAAAAAAAAGAAAAGAATTTAAGGTAGTTCTAATGATTGAATTTAATAATTGTTATTATGCCATAAAAAATAATGGTATGATTGCCAAAATAGCATTTCCAGTTAATCAAATACAGAAAAACAGACAATAGAGGCCATTTTCCATCAACAAGAGTGTAATGAATGGAGAAAACAGTCAGAAGGAGCTTTCTAAAAGACTGTGTAGTGTTCATTAGTGCCATTTGCCATATGTTTTTGGATTTCCATGTTCTGGATATATAGTAATGCTGTACTTCCTGATCATCTTAGTGTTGTGTTGGACCATGTGACTTATTCTGGTCATGAATCAAAAACAGCAATGAGAAGTGAGTCACTTCGAGGCCAGAGAATTTTATTATTAGTACAAGACCCCCAGAGTTCTCTTTCCCTCATTCCACTGTTGGCAGACTTTGAGATGGTGGTTGCTCCACCAACTTGGGTTCTGGAATGAAGAGATAATATAGCAGAACTTTCATTCAACCATCAAAAGACATGGAACATCAGGGAGAATAAACCTTTGTGCCATGAACCACGAAGATTTTGTGATTGTGACTGTAGCATAAACTATGTTGGCACAGTCCAATGAAAATAAAATGCAAGCCACATATGTAATTTAAAATTTTCTAGTGGCTACCTTAAAAATGCAAAAAAACCAAAAACACGTGAAATTAAACACCAGGTACATTTCAAGTGCTCTATAGCCACACGTGACTAGAGACTATTGTATCAGACAGACCAGACATTGCTTATTATGGTGAAACGGACAATGTATATTATCTAATTGATCACTAAGATTTTCTCAAGAAACATAGATATACACAGTAGGACAAATGGCTTAGAAATAGGAGATCCAGTAAATTCTAGATTGCTTTAAGATGACAATGGGTTATCCTACTGGATATGTCTTCTGGGCAGTGAAAAAACAAAGAGCAAGAAAAGCATAGCACATTAGCAACGTAAATGTAGCTCCAATTATCCTTCACATCTTAGTCCCTGAAAATAGAAGTGTAGAAGGCTCGGCTATACCTTGAAATACCATAGTTGGATCTCAAGGAACCAAATAATATAAATGATTTTTTAAAAAAGAATGAAGGATGTTTCTCAAGGAGATGACATCAAATATCTATTCTATAGGGTTGTGGAACTGAGGGAAAAAAATACGAAATGAAGCAAGAGTTTTAAATGTATCAAAAGTAATCAAGAATCAAAGAAAGACAAAAACAGAGTTAAAGTGTTGAGGTTTTAACAAGAAATGATTATTAGTGATTTGGAAGTATATCTTTGGTGAATTCACAAGTGAAGGGGCCAAATTAAAGGAAATTCAAAAGAAGTCTAGTGAAGTGAAAATTGAAGCACTGAGCAAAAGGAAATAGTAAGAGTAGAAACGCACTTCTGTAAAATAGGACTTCATTTTAGCTGAAGAACCCAGGGAAACTTAATATGAGAAAGCAGCCATTCGTGGGTCTATGTGAAGCTAATAATGAAATACAGGATTTTACAAGGAGATGAGTGGCATGAGGGTAAAAAAGAGCAGAGGACTTAGACAAGGATCAAATACCCCATCTGGAGGCTTAAAGGAATAAAATGTGAGGTACCGCTTTAGATTGTCTGCCAATCAAAGGTGAAATCTCTGATCTATTGAGAATTACATGTTTAAATAATTGGTTACCCTGACTTTGAATGAAAGGAAGCACGGAATTTATCTGTAGTTGGAAGTTTAGCTGTAATAAAGGATATGAGAACTTGATTGACTAATGACACGATTTCTATAGAAATGTGTATATTTTTCATACAGGTAAAAATGAATAAAATTTTTAGGAAAAATAAAAATGAATCAAAATCAAGTCTATCATATGAAATAGAAATAGCCTTAAAAAGGAAAAAAATATTCAATCAAAACAAGGATATTTTTCTTAAAAACTGGATAACATAAAGGCTTGTTATGCTTTTAAACATCCTAGAAAACAAGCAATACTATGAAATTCTAGCACTACATTATTTTTCTTATGCACTATTTTTCTGAGTTTATGTCAAACTTCAAAGTCCTTGAAAAATCAAGGTCTCTGAGTGCTTTACATCTATGAATTATCTATCTTCTCACATAAATCTTGGCATCAATGTATTGGGAAAATAATAATAGCAATAAAAAAATGAAGGCAAAATAAGATAATTCTCTAGATTCATATGCCTAAACCTAAAATTTATGAAGTGTTTTTTAGTTTCAAGAAAAGTAAGTATCACAGTAGATTGCCATGTAATTTTTTCTGATAGGGTACATCCTAAAAGTGAAGGGCAGTGTTGGATAAAGAATACTGAAAACAACAGCAAGGACACTGGGAAAAAAACATTTTGAAAGATTCAAAAAAGCTAGAAAACTGGAAGGTTACATCAATTAAAGCAAAGCCAAAAAAATAAAAAATACTTTTGAAAACCTCATTTTTTTTAAAAAAGCATCAAACCGTGAAAATAATTTTAACTAAAATTTTAAACATAATGATTGACTACACAACTGACAAAAATGATGAAGTATAAAGAAATAGGCTATGAAGTAATTATTTAGACTTTATTTTCAAAATTAAAGCAAAAGAGCAGGCATTTGCTTAGCCTCAAATCAGATTTATGAGTAGAAAGGTGAGAAATTTAAAAAACAGCAGATTAGCACCTTAAATGACAATTAACTCAATAATGTTTTTTCTGCTGATAGATGATCAACACCAGCAGCCTCAATAGAAAGTGCTAAATTAAGTAAAGATGATGGAAATTCTTAATTCATTCAGGTGGTTAAATATCTGGAAGTAATTCAACTAATCTCACCTTGAGAAATTACCCTCACAAATAGCTTTTGTGTGTGAGCGCAATATCTACTGTTTTCCAGCTGGAAATATTTCTCCCCCAGGTGATTCAACCTCTGTTTCATTCATCCCCCATTATCACTCTCTAATATCCATGGTGACAACACAGTGAACTCAATAGTGTCCTTTATTCCTTCCCCTCTCTCACACCCAGCATGGATGGGTATAGTTAGTTCAGAATGAGGGGTAGGCTCCAAGCCCGGTTGGAGTGAGAGAGCCTGGGCTTTGGGGTCAGATAGACCTGGCTTCAGTGATCCCAGTACCACCCTTTGTCCAACGTTGACGATGTTTCCTTTCTTTATTCACCAAATAGGGATCATAATACCTACCTCCCAGAGTTATAGTGAGAATTAGAGATAGCAATGCTCGTAAAGCACTTAGTACATCTTGGCACATAGAAATGCTCAATAAGTTAATTTTGCTGTTAAGATCTGAGTCCAATACCTACATCATAGTATTACTGTCAGGATTAAATGAGTTAAAATATGTAGTGTGCTTAGGACAGTGTCAAGCAAATAGTAAATGCAAAATTCCAATGCTGATTCTAGGTTTTACCACCCTCTTTTAGAAGTACTGCCATATGTGGGTGTTCAATACTTGAAGGCTCATGTTAGCTACAAGAAGGAGAACCTGGGTATTACAGACACCATTTGTAGGAATGTGGGACTAATCTCTGCAGGGAGATCTCACACACTTCCCCATGAGACCTCTGGCTTCACCTAAGTCCCATACTAGCATGATCATACACTAGACTGTGACATCACAGGTGTCACTCAGGTTTGTCGATGTGCTTAGTGCTTCTTTTCTCTGACCATATTCCAGAACCAGGCAGACATAGGTTCTAATCCTGACTCTGTCATATATCAGCTTTGAGACTTGGGCAAATCACAGTGTGTATCTGACTCTTCATTTATGAAACACCTCCCTCTCAGAGTTGCTGTGAGGTTTGGGGATATTATATGCTCAGTGCCTGCCACGCATTCAGCAGGCGGTTATTAAATACTAGCTATGCAGTCTCCTGTGTGAAATCTCTCTTAAGTCTCACTCCACCAGAATGTGCTTATTCGCAATGCATCTCTCTTTACATAGTGGAGTAACTTTACTCCTTTCTGAGCTAAATGCCCATGGTGTCCTAGCACCTCCTTAGACTCTTGCACACATTGACTTCTACCATGCCTTGTCATACCTGCTTGCTTCTAGTACCATCTCTCTACTTCTGCCCTCAGACTAGAGAAGGTTGCTGTCAGCCAAGGTGCCATACAAATGAGTCTTCAGTTTCCTTTCACCCTTTATATTTTAAAATTCTAGATGTAAAAGTAGCCTTATAAAAATCATATGTTTTGAATTCAAATTGGCACTTCTTCCTATGTCTGGGTTACCTAAAACCATCTCTTTCTTTGTTTTCTAGCAAACTCCGCACAGTTCACCCCAGATATATCTTACACCAAACTTTTAGCCTCTAGCCCATCATCAGGACTTCAGGAAGTCCCACGTGTCACCTTTCGCTTTGGATTTCTTTTCCTCTACTTCCCATGGCAAGCTTAAATTTAGCCTTCCCAACCAGATCACATGTTACCACCTGTGATGCCTCCTTCAACTCCCCCAAACCTCCCGGGCTCCATCACTGTCAGAGCTTTGGGAACACTGCATTATGACTTGTTGAATGTTATTTTTAACCCACTCGACTATGAGGTTTTTAAGGAAAGACGTAATGTCCTTTCCATTTTTTTCAACCACACCATTAAGTGCATTACCTCATTTTCAATGTACTTTAAAAATGTTTAGTGACTAAACATAATTTTCACTCCTTTTACTTCAGTGAAATGACCAAGCTTATCACTAATAAGCTCCCATATTTGCTTATTCTCATCTCAACATAATTCTGCATCTACTCCTATCATATCAGTCTAAATAACAAACAGAATTCAGCAGCATATTAAAAGACCAAGTAGAATTTTCCCCAGAAAAGCAAATATTTCTAAATGTTATATTTCTAATAGAAACATATTATATTTATATTTAATATAATATATGTGAACATTTAGAATATAAATATTTCTAAATGCAAATATCAAAAAGCTAAATATTAAGAAATTGATTAATACAATAACAGACCTAAAGTGAAAAAATCATACTATTAATATTATAATGTGCAGCAACATTGAGAGATATTTCATACTAACCAAAATCCACTTGATAATAATGACAATTCTTACTAACAAGGGATAGAAAATTAGTTTGTTAATACAATAAAATATGTTTACCTAAAACCTTAAACCCACAACATACTTACTGAGTTCACACTAGAAATATCCCCATTACTGTAAGAGACAAGACAGCAATGTTTACTCTTACACATATTTTTTGTCATACGTAGAGAGGTTATATCCCATGTGATGAACAAAAAAAATACAAATTGGAAGGGAGGTGGTTAACATCATTTGATATTGATATAATAATTTTATCTAGAAATCCAAAGATAATGAAGGACTGAGTATGATATTAATACGCAGAAATTATTGGCTTTTATGCATGCACAGAGCAACCAGTTATACTATATAATAAATGAAAAACATCATTTACATAACAAAAAAAATAAATATCTAGGAATAAACTTACAAGAAATTTATAAATTCTATATGAATAGAAAATTTTAAAGCCTGAGGGAGAAAGAAGACTAAAACAAATAGAAACCATGTTCTTGGCTAGGAAAATACAAAATCATGCTTAGTATTCTCTAAAAGTCCATATAATTAATACGCTTTTCATAAAAATATCCAGAAGAATTTTTTAAAAGTATACAGGCTATTCTAAACACCATGTAGAATTTAAAAAAAAATTAAGGCTAGCTAGTAAAAAATAAAAAATAATGTAGGAAGATTATCTCTTTTAGATGTCAGAATATATTATAATGCAATAACAGTTAAAAGGTTATTGTCCTATGGAGAAGTAGATGAGAAGAGGAATATAGAATAACATATAATACCTATAAATAAATCACAATATGAAATCTTAGCAAATGATCAGTAGCATAAATGATAAGAATGACATTTCAAGTCAGTGAAGAAAATATATATCATACAATGGGTAACTATCTGAAAACAAAAAAGTTGGATATAACTTCGTGCCTTATAACAAAATAAAATTCCACTGAACTAAGGATTTAAATGTAAAATAAATAAGTAAATAAATTACTCAAAGAAAACAGCAGAGAATTTTTAAAACATAATTTAGAATGAGAAATGACTTTTGAAATTACACAAAACTCAGAAGTGATACAATAAAAAGTGAATAATGTGACTACATAAAATTAAAAGATTATCCAAAGGCAGAAAAACTCTATGAACAAAGCCCTAAAATAGGAGATAAATAAGAGAAATATCTGCAAAATGTATTGTAAACACATACACACATATAGATATGTACATATATACCTTTATGATACATAACTATAACTATATATATGCATACAACCATATATACACATACCTATATATAATTAAGCCATAGTAAATGTAATTATATACAAATGTATATATAACTATATGTAACTTTGAAATAAATCATTACAAGACCCATAGCCCACTAGGAAAATAATGAGCAAGCCAACAAAAGAAAAAAAGAAAATATGTCCCTTAGCTTGGAAAACTGTATCTCACTTATATTGACAGAAATGCAAATTAAAGTGAAAATAAGATCTTTCTTAACCTATTAATTTGGCAAAAAAAAAAAAAAAGAAAAAGAAAAACTTTCCTGTTAACATATTGCATTGGTGTCATTGCCTATAAAGCAACTGAAAGCCCAAGTGATAAGAGTGTTACTAGTACAGCTTCTGATGAGGGCATCTTAGAAAGATCTTTCGAGATTAAAAATGTACATACCCTTTGACCTAACATTTCCAATTTTCAGTATTTATTTTTGTTATGTGTGCAAAAGGATGCCTGTATAAGGATACACACTGTAGTGCTTGTAACTGCAGAAGATTGAGCACAGTCTAATTGTCCATCAGTGTGGAGCACATTTAATAAAACACGGCATGTCCATAGAATGGAACTCCATGAAGGCTTAAAAGAATAAGGCAATGCTATATTGCTGGTGTATAGACTGTAGGTAGATGATAAATAGGTAGATAGATACATAGATAATTGCAAAAACAGTGCAGAATAGAAAAGTGTGTACTATGCTGCTGACTATAAAATATTTTAAACAACCACAAACATATAAACATACAGATTTTTGGATATACATATACTGTATATGGAAGGCTGAAAAGAAAACTAATCACAGTGATTGTCTCCATGATGGGGAAAAGAATGGCTGGGTGATGAGGACACCAGGAGATTAACTATTCACTTACACACTGCTGTACTTTTACATTTTGTACCATATGTATATATTAGCTAACAAAAATAAATAAAAACTACTCTAAAAATTCAAAGTAAAAATAAGAGATATTTCTTCTCTCCAACACTTTTCTTCCCACCTCTGTCCTATGAAGCCCCCTCCTGTTGCATGCTTTTCTTCCTAGCATCTCCAAATGTGGCTTCTCTTCTCTCCCTGTAAATATCAAAAATCTTTGTAGGGAAGAACCGCAAAAATTCAAACAAGCCAATAAACAAAATCCCTCCAATTACTCATATTGTTTTCTGTCTGCTCTCTTAGTCTTATTCCCCAATTATGAAAATATTTTTAAGTACCTTGTCCATGCCATGCATTGTGTTAGGTTCCAAGAATACAATAGTTAAAAGGGCTGAGGTCTGTGCTCTCATGAAGCTTGCAGTCTAATGGAGGAGACAGCTAATCAGGCACTAAGGGCAATGGTGTGATAAGTTCCCTGATACAGAATGTGCAGGACAGTAGGGGAGCTTAGAGAAGGGGCACCTTACCCGTATGCTGAATGCCCATAAGGTGAACTTCAGAGAAGTAATTTTTAAGCTAGACAAGAAAGATGAGTAGGAGGGAATGAGTCATGAGAATGAGTTCCATTCAAGGAAAACAATATGAACATGTACTTAGACAGAAGAGAGAACTCACCACCCTTTATATAAGAAGTTTAAAGTTGCTGAAACAAACAAGGACTTGATGAAAGATGGATATTTGAAAGCAGAGAGACTGGAGGAAGGAAGACAATTATGAGATAATGGCAGCAGTAATTTTATGTAGTCACATTTTTATACCTTTTATTTTATTGCTTCTGAGTTTTGTATAATTCAAAGTCATTTCTCATTCCAAATTACATTTTTTAAAAAATTATCTACAGTTTTCTTCTAGTAATTTATTTACTTCTTTATTTTACATTTAAATCTTTAATTCATTGGAACTTCAAAGATGATAGTAATAAGGATTTGAAAAGTTGGGAAAAATGAATAGATTCAAAAGATTTTGAGGAATTTAGATGAACAAAATTTGGCCATTGATTGGATTTTGGAGATGAGAAAGAAAAAAGAGTTAAGAATTATTCTAAATTTCTCTGCTAGAGTAACATGGAATGATGCTGTCATTCACTGAGATAAGGAAAACAGAAGAAAGTCTGTTTAGAGTTAGAAACTTTAGAGTTAGAGAATCTTTGAATTCAGCATTCTATATAGTGAGTATGGGGTGTCTAGAAGATGTCCCCGTGGAACTGTCCTGTGAGCACTTGAATATGCTGGTCTGTAGTTCATGAAAATTGACCTAAGCTGGACTATAGATGTGGGAATCATAACTATAAAATTTGAAACTTAAGCCATGGAAGTAGATGTGATTGCACCAAGAAAGTGCATAGAGGGAAAAGAGAAGAAGCTTTAAAGAAATGTAATAAATGGAACCACAATTTAAGGGGTAAGAAAGGATAAAACATGCGAAACAAAGAAGATGGAAAGTAAAATTAGAGAGTAAGGACAGTATAGTACCACAGAAAGCAAAAAAAAAAAAGAGAATATTCTAGTAAGAAGTGAGTAGTCTGTATATGTCAAATATAGTTAAGGAACAAATAAGATAAATGCTAAAAATTAGTTCATTGGATTTGGAACAAGCAATTTTTATCAATGGTAATGGATGCACATTCCTAATGTACTGGTTGAGGAGCAAGTCAGAGTGGTAAGAAGCAGAAGGCGGAGGGTGAGAGAAATTTGGTAAGAAGTTGTCTGAAGATGAGAGAAAAGAAAGACAATGGTAGCCATGAATAAACTTTCATAATGAATTGTCTGTGTTTGTCCTCTCCGCCCATCCCCACCAAGGCCTCAATAATTCTCCTCTTTTACCTTCTGCATTCCCTTCTCATGACTGCACTTAAGGACTACAAGAAGCTCATCGTGGAATGATAGACAGTGAACACAAGCAATTAGAAAACAATGTGCACAGTCCCCTCTTGCAGCAACATAATGCACGTCATAAATTCATTAATAGAAGCCAGTAGAAGGTCTCATGAGAGAATAAGAAAATGATTAATAAGGATAATTACATTAATACATTTACTAATTACCTACTAAGTGACAGATCTAGTGCTTAAAGATATGTGAAGAGTAGCAATAAATTGAGTACATAGATAGTAATGATATGAATAGATATAATGATGAATAGATAGAGTGATAGAGTTGTAGAATGATAGATAATATAAATGTAAATACGAGTCTTTTTAATCCTTAACATAATTCTATGGGGTTGATGAGGTTAATCAATCAGTATAAATCACATTACTACCAAATTATTGGAGCCAGTTCTTTCTGAATTCAAAAATCATGCTCTTCTGCTAATATCTTGCTTTCTAAACCCTTTTGGTGTCAGGACAATGAGAAGTGGCATGTTTTATAGAGAGAACCATGTAAAAACTATATGGAAGAACACACATAAAGCTGAATAAGGAGGCAGATTTCTTTAATGTAGTTTTGAGGATTTTGGACTGTTTTCGAGGCAATGAGAAACCAATAAAGGGTTGCAAGTTGAGGCTGTATATGCTGAATTTTACATCGTAGAAAGATGGTTCTTGGGGCCGGCCCAGTGGTGCACTGGATAGTGCGCCGCTTGGGAAGCGCGGTGGCGCTCCCATCCGAGGGTTCAGATCCCACATACAGACCGGCTCCCGCTCACTGGCTGAGCGAGGTGCGGGAGCAACACCGAGGCTTGCGATCCCGTTGCCGGTCCCCGGTCCGGTACGGGGGCAACACTGAGGGTTGTGATCCGTTGCCGGACACGAAAAAAAGACAAAAGACAAAAAAAAAAGAAAGATGGTTCTTGGCATCTGTGTCAAAGACGGAAGAGAGTGCAAACAGAAAGAACAGCTGGAAGGTGATTTCAACAGTCTGGGTGGAAGTTCAAGGCGGGAGGCGGGGCGTGGAATTACCATTAGTTGATTGACATAAAAAGCTCAGGAAGAAGAGTACTTTGCAAAAGGAAAATGGGTTCTGTTTTTGTCACCTGAAATTTGATAAGCCCATGGCTATCCGGGTGGAGATATGAATATAGTTTATGGAAAGGTGGAGCTAGAACTCAAGAGAGCTGTATGGGTTAAGACATACTGATTCAGGTGTACTCAGTACAAAGGAATCAGGGGATGCAGTGAATAACAATAGATTAGAATGTGCAGGCTCTTCCCCTAGTGTTGTTCTTTCTATTTTAAATCACATATGCTCCACTAAAAAAAATTGTCACTGTCATCATGGATTTTTCCTCATCGGTATATTTTTAGAAGCACCCAAGACAATGCTTTGTATGTATACAAGGTCAATGACAATCTAAGAGAATTAAAAGGAAGGTAGCAGTCAAAGAAATCCATTTCGAAAATCATGTTCAAGAAGGACAAAATCACATGATCATCTCAATAGATGTAGGAAAAGCGTTTGATAAAATTCAACACCATTTCATGATAGAACAAAAAAGCTCTCAATAAACTAGGAGCCTAAAAACAGTATACTAGTGGAATAGAGGCACGGAGACAGACATTTAGAACACTAAAACATGATAGAGATCCACACGTATATGGTCAACTGATCTTCAATGAGGGTGCCAAGAATACACAGTGGGGAAATGATAGTCTCTTCAGCAGATGGTACTGTGAAAATTGAATATCCGTATGCAAAAGAATGAACTTGGACCTCTATCTTACTCCACATACAAAAATCAATTCAAAATGGATGAAGCACCTAAATGTAACACCTGAAACTATAAAACTGTTAGAAGAAACACAGAGGAAAAGCTTCACAACACTGGTCTTGTCAATTATTTCATGGATACAACCCCAAAAGCACAAGCAACCAAAGCAAAAGTAGACAAATGGGACTACATTAAACTAAAAATCTTCTACACAGCAAAATAAACAATAGAGTAAAAAGGAAACCTATAGAATGGGAGAAAATATTTGTAAACAGTACATCTGATATGGGGTTAACACCCAAAATAAAGAACAAATTTCTATGGTTTGATAGAAAAAAAAGAAAGAAAGAAAGAAAATGAAAAAGAAAAATTAATAACCTGATTTAAGAATGGGCTAAAACCTCAAGTAGACATTTCTCCAAAGAAGACACACAAATGACCGACAGATACATGAAAAGATGCTCAACATCACTAATTATCAGGGAAATGCAAGTCAAAACCACACTGAGATATCATATCAAAACTGTTAGGATGGCTACCATTAAAAAAAGAAAATACAAGCATTGATGAGGCTGTGAATAAACTGGAAGCCTTGTACATTGCTGCAGGGAATGTAGACTGGTATAGCCACTATGGAAAACTGTATAAAGCTTCCTTAAAAAATTCAAAATAGAACTACCATATGATTCAGTAATCCCATTATGGGCATTTATCCAAAAGAATTAAAATTAGTATCTCTAAGAGATATTAGCATTCCCATGTTTATTGCAATATTATTCACAATAGCCAAAATGTAGAAACAGCCTAAATGCCCATCAGCAGATAAATGGATTAAAAAAAACCACCAAACAGCACTTGGACCAAGGTGGCAGAATGGACAGTCCCTAGCATCCCTCTACCCCAGAACTGATTGATTTATGACCATTAGAAAGAAAGGACTGTCAACCTGGGACCACTGCAGCTCAGGGGAAGATAAGGAGAGACCTCCAGAGCTTGGAAAAGTGGGAGAAGCCACAGCGAGAGGGGGAAGGGACCACTCCAACTGTTTCAAGCCCTGGACACTTCAGGGCTGGCGCAGTGAGGGGTGGGAAGAAGCTGCGGCACACAGAGCAGAAGCTAGCAAAAGCCGCAGCTGAGCCCATTACATGAAGTTGCTTGGAGTCCACTTCCCATGGGGTAGGCCATGTGCCCAGCAGAAGAGGGCTTCAGAGTGCACCATACCAGCCCCCAGGCTGGAAAGACCATTGATAGGGTTCCGGTGGATTGACATAGGAGTGAGGTGCTGCAGCCCATGGAAGAAAGAAGCCACTCAGAGACCAGTGAGTCTTTGCAAAGGACCCGGACATGGCCCACCCCACAGGAAATGTTAGGAATGTGGGGGGAGGCTGGCCCACCAGGGGAACATTGGGGTTCAGTGTGGGCAGCTGATCTGCCTTCTAATTAGCATAGGACCACTCAGTGGAGACTGCTCAGGGCAATAGAACTACAGGGGTGCAATTTGCTGGAAAGACACAGTCCCAGGCTAGAATTTTGACACATCCCAGATATATCTGGCCTTGCAAGATGCAGAAGTAATTAAAAGGCCAACAATTAAAATACGATCTACACAAAAAGGCTTCTCCAGAGAATCGGTAGCAGAGCAGCAACTTAGCTCAACCACAGATCTCAAGTGCTGGTCCCCACAGGAAGGTCCCCCAATTTTGGAATTAACAAAAGGATAACAATTATTTCCAGTGAAGAGTTTGAGAGACAGTGGTGGTAGCTAATAGAACTGAAAACAGAACTGAAAACAAAACAAAGCAAAACAAAACAAACAATCACAAAGACCAGAGAAAAAGCTCTGATATTAGCCAGTATATGTCTAACACCACTAAAAAAAAACTATAAAACCTTGAAGAGGTAGCAGTCTCTTCAAATGCCCAGGCAACAATGTAAGGAAAAAAATATTCAAAATCACTAATCATCAGGAAAATTTGAATTAAAACCACAATGGCATATAATCTCACCCCGGTTAGAAAAACTATTATCAAGACAGAAAATAACAAAAGCTGGTGAGGATGCAGAGAAATGGGAACCCTCCTACATTATTGTCAGGAATGTAAATTAGAAAAACATATGGAGGTTCCTCAGAGAACTAAAAATAGATCTACCTTTTGACCCAGCTATCCCCCAAGTGGGTATACGCCCAAAGAAAAAGAAATCAATGTATCAAGACAACTGCACTCCCATGTTCATCACAATGCTATTCACAAGAGCCAAGAGACAGAATCAACCTAAATACCTATCAATGGATGAATGGATTAAAAAACTGTGGTACATATACACAATGGAGTACTATTCAGCTATAAAAAGAAATGATATCCTATCACTGCAGCAACATGGATGCAACGGGAAACCATCATGTAAGTGAAATAAGTCAGGCACAGAAAAACAAATACTGCATGATATTACTCATGTGGGTAATCTAACAACAACAAAAAGTGGTTCTCATGGAAGTAGAGAGGAGAATAATGGTTAGCAGAGGCTGGGAGGGAAGAGGATTAGAGGTGAGGAGAACTGGTGGACTAACAGGTACAAAACTATGTTATCCACAAAAAGCAAACCACTGTGCAGTATATGCCTGTATTGAAAAACCACTGTAACCTACAAAAATGTACAAGTAAATGTTAAAATGAAATCTAAAAAATAAATTTTAGTTTGTTGGATATATACTATGAAATAGTGTTCATTCTTATAAAAGAATGGAAAATGGATTAAAGTGAGAACAGTATACTAAGTGAAATAGGCCAATTACAGAAGGACAAACACTGCAAGATTCCACTTAAATGAAGTATCTAAAATCATCAAACTCATAGAAGCAAAGAACAAAAATATGGTTACCAGGGGATAGGGGAAAGAGAAAACAGGGACTTGCTAATTAAAGAGTATATGATTTTAGTTATGCAAAATGAATAAATTCTGTAGATGTGCCGTACAACATTGTGCCTATGGATAACAATACATTATTGTATACTTAAAATCTGAGAAGAGAGTAGATCTTATGTTGTGTTCTTACCATAATAAAATAAATAAATGAAGTTCAAATAACAGTTATTCTTCAAAATAACCCTGTATGACTTTTAAAAACATGTTATTTATATTTCATGTGATTCATCCAGGATACATCACACTTATATACTGAGCATTGTTTATTTCATGTGTATAATCATTCGTATGTTTTAAAAGAACAGTGAATAACTTAATATAATATCATGGTATTATTTATACATAGCAATGTGAATCTAATATATATTATTGAAACTGATGGAAGATTTCACCAAAACAAAAAAACATTTACTTTATTCACCAAAAAAAAATGAGATCATATTTAATTAAGAAAACAGGGACTTCTGGTTTCCAGTTCAGCATGTAAGGAGCTTAGAAGTCATCATTCTCTCCTAACAAATAAAAAGCTGAATAAATATAAAAATCAACAACTTTTCTTAGATCCATCAGTGAGGTTACATGGCAAATCACTGCTCCAAAAATTGGAGAGAGAGACAAATACAGAAAATCACAACTTACTGGAGCAGAATCTCATGAGCAGACACCTCTGCTGGAACCAGTGCTGGGCATAGGGAAACCTAAACTGTAACTGACAAAATTGCTGGAGGCTTAGTGTGAACAAGTCTGAGGTTTATAAACTCCAGGAAGACCCAGTAAAAAGCGCCCATGCTTTTGTAAGTGTTATCTCTAGGCACTCTACTAGGTCCTCACAGTGAATATCAGAGAAAAATACTCTCATTTTCAGCAAAGAGAGGGGAAAAGTAACCATTCTGAAATATGACAAAACATTCTATTTTTCTTCACAAGGGTTGCCCTCCAGTAAAAACTATGTTACCAGAGTCTAACCTGCTGGTGTTTTATCAGAGCCAAACCGACCTGGAAGGGAAATAGCTTCTATCTAGCCAGCTCTAGTCTTCAGCATAGGGGAACAGAAATACCCAAATTTAGCTCTGTCTAGCCAACCTGTTTCACTTGATGAGAGAAAAAAACTGAGAAGCACTTGTGGAGTTCACAGTCCAGGGGCACAGGCTCACCAGAAGACTGAGACCCAATTATGAAACTTTACAACATTTCCCCCTTTCCACACTTTACCTTTGCATTAATAAAGGCATATTTACTGCAGTTTCTTTTAGCCAATACATATGTCTACCTTTCAACAAAAATCACATAGCATACCAAAAGGCAAAAAATACAGTTAGAAAAGATTGGACAGTCGTCAGAACAAGAGTCAGATATGGCAGAAATGTTAGAATTATCAGACGGGAAATTCTTATTAAAAACTATAATTAATATGCTAAGAGCTTGACTTGTAAAAAGTAAGCAACATAAAAGAATAGATGGATAATGTAAGCAGAGAGATGGAAATTCTGAGAAAAAATAAAAAAGAAATTATAGAGATAAAAAACACTGTAACAAAAATGAAGATGCCTGCAATGGGTTCATAGTAGACTGAACACAGATGAGGAAAAAATCTCTGAGCTCAAGGATATGATAATAGAAACTTCTGAAACTGAAAAGCAAAGAGAAAAAAGATCGGGGGGAAAATCGACCCCAGAATATTTAAAAATTGGAGGATAACTAAAAAAGGTGTAACAAGCACATAATGGGAATGCCAGAAGGAGAAGACAGAGGAAGGAAAGGAGGAAGGAAAGGAGGAAGGAAGGAAGGGAGGGAGGAAGGAAGGAAGGGAGGGAGGGAGGAAGGAAGGAAGGGAGGGAGGGAGGGAGGAAGGAGAAAAAGAAGGAAGGAAAGGAAGGCAAGCAATATTCAAAGCAATTATGAGTGAGAATTTCCCCAAATTAATGTCAGACAACAAACCACAGATCCAGAAAACTCGGAGAACACCAAGCAAGATAAATGCCAAACGCATACACTTAGGCATACTATATTCAAACTTCAGAAAATCAAAAACAATGAAAAAAATCTTGAAAGAAGCCAGAAGGAAAAAATACCTTAACTATACAGGAGTAAAGATAAGAATTACATCCAACTTCTCTTCAGAAACCTTTACAAGTGAGAAAAGTAACAGCAAATTACACATTCTTCTCAAATTCAAATGAAACATTCACCAAGATAGACTACATTTGGGGCCATAAAACACACCTTAAAAATTCAAAAGGAAGGAAATCATACAATGTCTACCTTGACAAGCGAGAAAAGAGTGAACTAAAATAGTTAAAGTTTTGAGAGAAAAAAGCCATCAACCTGGGATTCTGTATCCTAAGAAATTATACTTCAAAAATGAAGGACAAATAAAAAATTTCTCAGACAAACAAAAATTTAAGGAATTGATTGACAGTGGACTGGCATTGCAGGAAATGTTAAAAGAAGTTTTCTATAGGGAAGAAAAATTATATAGATCAAAAACTTGGATTTATACAGAGAAAGAAAGAGTACTAGTGAAAGGTAAAATAAAAACTTTTATTTTGCTTATACTTAATCTAATAGATAAAAGTTTGTTCAAAATAATAATAACCACTATGTATTTGATTATGTATGTACATATAATACATACACATATGTATTATATATGCATACATATGTTTAAAACATATAAGTAAAGTGAATGACAAATACAAGGGACAGGAGGAAAAATTAGGATTTTTTTTTTAATTGTCAGGTACTTGCACTACCAGTTAAACCATATAGTGTTATTAAAAAGTGAAGACAAATGAACAGATATGATGTAGGGTGAAGTAAAGAAGAGGGAGGGGGGAAGAGGAACAGGTAAAGAGTCACGAAAATCAACTACAATGTATGTTGAGAAGTTAAAATAAAAAATAATAAAATAATAAAAATAAAAATCCTGAAAAAAAAGTGAATTTTCATCAGTTCTACATGTACATTGCAAACTTCAGGGCAACCACTTTAAAAAGTAAAAAAAGAAGTATAATTTATATACTTAGAAAGGAGAAAAAATAGAATCATGTAAATTGCTCAAGTAAAACCACAAAAGGTTGAAAAATGCAGAAGAGGAAAATTGGAACAAAGTACAAAGACAACAAATAGAAAATAGTAAGAATTACAGCAAATATTAATCCAACTGTATTAATAATCTCTTTAAATGCCATTGCTTTGAGTACACCAATTAAAATACAGATTGTCAGAGTAGTTCAAACAACAACATCCAAGCATATGTTGTAAGTTGTCTACAAGAAACCCACTTTAAATATAAAGACATATATAGATTAAAAGCAAAGGGATGAAAAAAGATGTACCACGCAAAAATAATTCAAAGAAAGCCAGAGTGGCTATCTTAATCTCAGAAAGAGCAAACTTCAGAGCAACAAACATTATCAGGGATAAAGAGAAGCTGCACACAATGATAAAGGGGTCAATACTCCAAGAATACAAAAAGGACAAAAAAGCAGTGCTGAAAAGGAGTATCAAAATACCTGAAGCAAAAACTAATAGACCTACAAGGAGAAATAGATGAATCCACTACAATGGTAGGAGACTTTAACACCCCTCTATCAGAAACGGACAGATGCATCAGGCAGAAAATCAGTGGAAATATAGTTATATTCAATAGCATCATCAGTCAACTGGGTATAACTGACATCTATAGACTACTTGATCCATTAACAGCAAATTACACATTCTTCTCAAACTCAAATGAAACATTCACCAAGATAGACTACATCTGGGGCCATAAAACACACCTTAAAAATTCAAAAGGAAGGAAATCATACAACATCTACTCAGATCACAAAGGAATTAAATTAGAAATCAATAACAGAAAGATAGCTGGAAAACTCCAAAACACTTGGAGACTAAAAAACACACTTCTAAATAATGCATAGGCCAAAGAAGAAATCTCAGGATAAATTTTAAAATACTTTAAACTAAATAAAAATGTAAATACAACTTATCAAAATGTACAGGATGCAGTGAAAGCAGTGCTTACAGGAAAATTTATAGCATTAAATATGTATACTAAAAAAGAAGAAAGATCTAAAACCAATAATCTAAGCTTATACCTTAGGAAACTTGAAAAAGAAGAGCACATTAAATCCAAAGTAAACAGAAGAAAAGAAATACCAAAAATTAGAGCTGAAATCAATAAAATTGTAAACAGGAAATCAATAAAGAAAATCAACAATACCAAAAGCTAATTTTGGGGAAAAAAATCAATAAAATTAATACGCCTCTAGCCAGGCTAATTAAGAAAAAGAGGGAAAAACCACAGTTTACTAATACAAAAATTGAAACAGGGAACATCAGTATGGATTTCACTGATAGTGAGAGGATAAAAAAGAATACTTTGAATGACTCTATGCCCACACATTTGATAACCTAGATAAAACAGTTCAATACCTTAAAGGACAGAATCTGTCAAAACTCTTAAACAGATCTAATTTATGAATAGATCTATCTATTTATTTAATAGCCATAGACCTGAATTGATATACACCTAATTTAAAATGTCTATTAAATGGACCTCTCCAGGTGTCTATCTATTAATGATATTGAGTTTATAATTACTAACCTTCTAAAACAGAAAGTACCAGGCCCAAATGGGTTCACTAGTGAATTCTACCAAACATTTAAGAAAGATATTATACCAATTCCCTGCAATCTTTTTGGGAAGATAGAAGCAGAGGGAATATCTCCTAATTCATTTTATGAATCCAATATAACCCTAATAATAAAACCAGACAAAGATACTACAAAAAAGAAAACTACAGATCAATATCTCTTATGAATATAGATGCAAAAACCCTCCACAAAATTTTATCAAATCAAATTAAACATGTGTAAAAAATATTATACAGCATAATCAAGTGGGATTTATCCCTGATATGCAAGGTTGGTTCAACATTTGAAAATTAATGTAATCAACCATATCAACAGGCTAAGGTAGGAAAAGCATTAACAAAATATATCACCCATTAGTGATTAAAAATTCAGTAAGACAGAAACAGGAGGGAATTTGTTCAAATTGATAAACACATCTTCAAACCCCCTACAGCTAACATCATAATGGTAAGAAGTGAAAATTTTCCACTAAGATTAGGAACAACGTAAGGATATTCCTTCTCATCACTGCTTTTCAACATTGTGTTGGAAGTACTACCCGATGCAATAAAACAAGAAAATAAAGTTCACAGATTAGTAAAGAAGAAATAAAACTATCTTTGTTCACAGATGTTTCTATGTAGAAAATCTGAAAGAAAAAAAAAAGACTCTTGGAACTAATAAGCTATTATAGCAAGTTTGCAAGACAGAAGTTAATATACAAAAGTCAATTGCTTTCTTATATACCAGTAATTGAACAAGTGAAATATGAAATTAAATATATTGTTATTTATATTAGCACCCCTAAAACTGAAATACTTAGGCATTTACCTAACAAAATATGTACAATATATTTTGTATCTATTTATAACCTATCAAAATATATACAAAATACCTAACAAAATATGTAAAAGATATCAAAGAAGGACGAAATAAATGGAGAGATAATCTATATTCATGGATAGGAAGAGTCCAATATTGTTAAGATGCCAATTCTTCCCAAATTAATATATACATTGAACACTATCCCAGTCAAATTTTCAGCAGTTATCTTGTGGATATCAACAAACTGACTCTAAAATATATTGGAGAGACAAAGTACCCAGAGTAGCTAACTCAGTATTAAAGAGAATGACAAAGTTGGAGGACTGACACTACCTGACTTCAATACTTACTATAAAGGTACAGAAATAAAGACAGTGTGATATATTGGTAAAAGAACAGACAAATAGACTAGCAGAACAGAATAGAGAGCCCAGAAATAGACCTACATAAAAAGAGTGCCAATTTTTGATAAAGAAGCAAAGATAATACAATAGAGAAAACATAGTTTTTTCAACGAGTGGTGCTGGAACAACTGGGCATCCATATGCAAAAATAAAAAAAAGAACCTAGACAGCAGACCTTATACTCTTCACAAAGACTAACTCAAAATGGATCAAAAACTTAAAAGTAAAACACAAAACTGTAAAATTCTGACAAGGTAACATATAAAAAAACCTAGATGACCTTGGATATGGTAATAACTTTTTACATACAACACTAAAGACATGATTCATGAAGAAAATAATTGATGATATGAACTTCACTAAAACTAAAATCTTCTGCTTTGAGAAAGACAATGTGAAAAGAATAAGAAGTCAAGCCACAGACTGGGAGAAAATATTTGAAAAAGACATAGCTTGTAAGGGACTATTATCCAAAATATACAAAGAACTCTTGAAACTCAATTTAAAAAAAATGGAACAACCTGATTAAAAAATGGGGAAAAGACTTGGACACTTCACTGAAGAAAATGTGTAAGATAACAAGTAAGCATAATAAACAATGCTTAATATCATATGTCATTTAGGGGACTGCAAAGTAAAACAAGATACCAGTCCATGTGCATTAGAATGACCAAAGCTCAAAATACTAACAACAAATGATGGCAAGGATGTGGAGTAACAGGAATGCTCATTCATTGCTGGTGGGAATGCAAAACGGTAACACACTTTGGAATATGATTTGGTAGTTTCTTACAAAACTAAACAAACTCTTACCATATGATTCAACAATCATGCTCCTTGGCATTTACCCAAAGGAGCTGAAAACTTATGTTGACACAAAAACTTGCACACATTTCTATATCAACTTTATTCCTAATTGCCAAAACTTGAAAGCAACCTAAACTTGAAAGATGTCCTTTGGTAGGTAAATGGATATATATACTGTGGTACAACCAGACCATGAAATATTATTCAGCATTAAAAAGAAATGAGCTATCAAGCCATAAAAGACATGAAGGAAACTTAAATGCATATTACAAAAGTGAAACAAGCTGATCTGAAAAGGCTACACACTGTATGATTCCAAATATACGACATTCTGGAGAAGGCAAAGCTATGGAGACAGTGAAAAGATTAGTGATTGCCAGGGATTGGGGTTTCAGAGGGATTAATAGGCAGAGCACAGAAGATTTTTACAGTAGTAAACTATTTTTTACGACATTACAATAGTGGAAATATGGCACTATACATTTGTCTAAATCCATAGAGTATATAATACCAAGAATGAACCTTAAGGTTCATTTAGACTTTGGGTGACAATGCGCCAATGAAGGTTCATCAACTGTAACAAATGTACCACTATAGTACAGGATGTCTGTCAATAGTGAGGTCATTATACATGTGTGGGCTCTGCAGATATAATAGGAACACTCTTTACTTTACCCTCAATTTTGCTGTGTACCTAAAATTGCTCTATAAAATAAAGTTTATTTATTAATAAAAAAGAAAGAAAAAGAAAAGAGCAAAATAATTTGTCGATTGCAAGTTTTGACACATTTTATTTAATAGACATATGGTGGTTTTGAGGAATAACTGAGCTTTTTCTGTTCAACACCCAATGATATGCTTTGATATCAAATGCTTCCATGAATCCCTGTCATAAACTAGTAGAATAATCATAAAACTTAGTTGCATTGGAAGTTTAAGATGTCCTTTTCTTTCCAAAGCATATTCGAATATACATTTGTCCGTGCTAAAATTGGTTTCTCGATTTAAAATAACTTAGTGTAAGTAAAAGAACAGTTTTAATCTTGCCAATTTGTAATAGTATATCATATATGAGGTGGTAACAATAAAAGTTTTATGTTTCATCCTGGGTTCTCTCCATAGTCATTTCCAGACAGGACCCACAGCATACATCCTACATGTCATTTGTGAAAGGAAAAACTTTCTGTATTCTTTCTGGGGCCTCTCATCTCCTGCCAGGCTCAAGAACAAGATGAGTTTCTTTTTATAACGACAAGGCACAGAGATAATTTATCAACTGGAGAGCACAAACAATCCTTTATTCAGCAGAATGACAAAAGGTTATTTAGCTTCTGGCATCTACTATCGTTCTTGTAAGAACCAGGCCCAAGAGCCAATACAATAATTAATAAATTTCAAACATCTGGGCAGTAAAACAACTTTTTATGAATGTTAAACAATGCCAGTGGCAAATGAAAACCTCCTTTCTCGTATTTATCTATCTGAACCCTTCACTGCAGAGCCAAATTCACCTGTGTTCTAGCTATAATATGGGGATAGTGATGACATACTAGGAAGATATTACACGATTTGAGAAATTCATATTACTAAGTGTCATTTAATCATATGGACAGTGATGATATCACCCACTGAGCCTAATGGAGAGTAACCCTTGCCAAGAGGAGAGTATTAAGTTAAATGGCAGGTGAGTGATATCAATCATCACACTGAATGAAGGAGCCAAATTTTAAAAAAAGAGTTAGAGTCTCAGTTTCTCTAATTGTCTTTCAGAAGGCTTTTTTTTTCTGTTTTCATTAAAAAATAATAATAATAATTGTGTTATGTGGTTATGGTTTGCATAAATCAAGAAAAATGACTAATATACACTGAATGTGTCCCCCCAAAATTCATGTGTTGAAAGCTAATTCCCAGTGTGATGGTATTTAGAGGTGAGGGCTTTGTGAGGTGATTAGATCATGAGAGTGGAGCCCTCATGAATGAGATTAGTTCATTTACAAAAGAGATCCCAGAGAGCTCCCTCACTCCTTTCACCATGTGAGGACACAGCAAGAAAAAGTCCATCCATGAACCAGGAAGTGGGCCCTCACCAGACACTAAATCTGACAGCCCCTTGATCTTGGACTTCTTAGCCTCCAGAACTGTGAGAAATAAATTTTTATTGTTTATAAGTCATCCAGTCTATGGTAGTTTGTTATAGCAGCCTGAACTAAGATGATGACTTTCAAGTCCTAAAAGCCTTCTTAAACTGAGAAGCATCAAATCTTAGAGTCAAATTTAGCAGGTCATGCAGTCTGAACCTCTACATCTTCCTTAGATTTCCTAACACAAAACAGTATACAATTATGACTGTAATTGTCTGAATTAGACAATACATACTATTAGAACTTTTGAGGAGAAATAAATGTAGGCTAAAGTATTAGAGAAATTTTATGAGATAGTATAAACTATACAAAACGTAAGTCCTATGTAGAGCACATTGCAATTTATGAAAGTATCAATAGATGAAAATTGAAAACAACATATCTTGGAAGAAAAAGTGGTTGTATTTAACTGAATTAAAATAGATTTGAAAATGGAAAATTTGCTTGAATGTATGAGTCCTCCCTTTGTTATTTAATTAATGTGTCTGGCTATGAGAAACATCCCTTCTCCACTTTGATTGGTATCCATCATTAGATTTTTACACAGAAGTTACATTTTTGGATGAAATTATTCTGAATTTATTAATTTTGAAGACCAGTGATAGTAAGCTTGCAATTGTCTGAGACAAGCAGGAAACTCAACAATGAGAAGTATTTTCCATAATGGGGTGTGCATGCTCAGAGTACTGACAGATGATGCATAAGATAGCAAAACATATATATAGGAAATTTTTCTATTTACTTGCTAATCTCATATTTTTGTGTTATTTAAGTTTTACTTTACATAACTGTAAAATATCATTGTATAGTAAAATATATGTATATAAGTTATAGCAAAAATGCATATTTAGATGTGTCCCCTCAAACATGTTTTATTGATGGGTGTATGATCAAAAGGGCTTGGAGAGCAATGTTTTAGAACAACCACGCTCAGTAATGTGTACTATCTAGTAAAGTTCTGAGTTATGAGAGAAAAATCCAGACTATGAGTTGGAAGAATCAATCCTTCTTTCATTTCTTCATTTAACAAATTTAAATGAGATTATTAGAAATTAACAGTATTTGATTATTTCTGACCAAACAGCAATTTATGTGGTTCAGTCTAATATTTACAAAGTATCTTTTATGGGCAAGGATCATGTTATCTGTCACTAGTATCTCAAAGATAATGTAGGTTTATAAAATTTGTAGAAAAATAATACAGTAAACTTCTATGATACTGAAAAACAGAAGGAGAGAATGTTAAGAAATGGCTAAATTCTTATATTTTTTGTTGATTTCTTCTCTGTATTTGGCCACGTAACTTACCATTCTGTGCGTAATTTTCTAGTACTGAAGAAAATTAATACTTTGCTCAAACCCAACAATCAGAAAAGAAAAATGGGGCACTTACTAAAGTTCCACCATCACAAAATGGCACCGGCTTCAATAACAGAGCTAATGGATATGTGAGAGCTTTAAACAGACACCGTGAAACACGGGTTAATTAAAACCTTTTCTCTGTTTGATTTCTAAACATGCTTCTAATCAAGACTAGAAAACACTCTAAACTTCCTACAGAAAAGTAAGCTCTATAATAAAAATAAACGCCTTTTTCTAAGCCATTCAAAATCTGTTGATTTGTTCTCATAAAAGCAAAACAAAACTTTCAGATTCAGTTAATCAGTTTTGTCCAAAATGGCAAACATGGTGGCAAGAATAGGAAATTATTCCTATCCATGTGTAGCAATGTGAAACTTTGTTTCTGTTGACTAGATAGATGACCTCAGAGTTACACAAAACCATTGAAATGAAAGCTATATGATAGTACTTCAAAAAGTTCATGAAAAAATAGAATTAAAAGACAATACGGATCTTTCCGTGAACTTCTGGAAATATGCTGGTATTTATTTGTAGTAATCATCTAGTTATAACTCTAAAATGTTAGTGATTTCTAGAAGACTCCTCAGCTAATAGCAACTTCCTTGTTCTCTGATTTGACTTCATATTGCTCCATGAAGAAAAGGAAATGTACGAGGATGCTTCATATGCATTCTCACCTAGAATTTAAAATTTAAAAATTTTTATCTGTCGTACTTGAACACAAAAAAGTCCATCCACAATAACAATCCATATTATACATGGACTATTCATTGAATGCTAGCTCCCGCAACCCAAAATCCCACCCCCTTCCTCAAAGATCTGCTCATGAAACACATTTTTCTTTCCACATCAGATTCAGCAGGGCCCCTCGGCCCACTTGCCACAGCTCTCATGTCCTTCTGCTCTGTATGGATTAGGTTTCTGCATGTCTCTGCCTCAGTTGGTTAGAGACTAGTGCAGGTCCGTTCCCTACTCATTTCTGTCACACTCTAGAACCTAAAATCTTTTTGCAGATTTGTCATGGAATAAATGTTTCTTGATTGAAACTGTGAAATACAAATGAAGAAATAAATAGCTTACAACAAATAATAGCAGAAAAACAAACAAAAGCTCTCCTTCACTAGAAGCACACAGATAAATCCTAGGAGAGAATAATGATGAAATAACACTATAATCATAATGCATCAGACTTGGAAGACATTTACATCCACTTTACATTTTGATTCTCTAAGTGAAGAATTTAACTTGCTACATTGCTCCATATGGAAATTCCTGTTACGGTTTAATGTGATTCCTATCAAATCTATTCCTGTGACTAAAAACTCTGTTCTGTGAACCGAAGCATATTCCATGTTCTTATCTCCTTCAAATCATTGGTCATTTGAACATTGAAATTAGATATTTCCCACAGTTTATAAGCAAATCCGTTCTCCTAAGATTATCTTGATGAAAAACACATCAATACAATCAATTCATAAGTCTAGAGAAAAAGTAATCATACAGTAATATCTTGAAAATTTAAAACACGTGCTGCATGAATCTTTTATTTTCACATGAGGTATAATTTCTGATGTTCTCAAATTTACCTAAGAATTTTGGCACTCTTGTTACCTAGCTGAGCCATTTAGTTATATATCCTGACTTATTCCTTGCTAATGAAAATATATATATTTCATTTTTCATATATATATATGAAAAATCCATAAGTATAGAAATACTATTTAAATACATTTTTGGTAGGAAAAATGTGACTGAAAATACAAAGGCAAATTCATAAAGATGGGGTAATAGGAATTGTGGCATGACAAAAGCATCAAATGGGATGAAAATTGCTTTTAAAATTTTTATTCAAAATACCTCAATGTTGAAAACATCAAGATTTGTTATACATACACTTATTTTTGTAACAGCATGTTTCAGCTTACCCAGAGCTGAATAGGTTATGTTAGAATTTTACTTAGTGCTTTACTGGGGGACTCGGGGAAGTTATAACTATGAGAGAATATTAAATGAAACTTCTGTCCCAAAATATTCTTAAATATAGACCCTGTGGGAAAGAAATTTGAACCTGTTCCAGAAGTTCCATCTTTCTGATGGACTTGCAGTGATGTAACTATGAAGTGAGAATGTGGAAGACATCCAGACTCTCAAGGAAAATTGTTGGGTTGTGAGTGGAAAGATGCCTGGTAGAAATGGGCTGGTTGAGCTGGAGCAGCAGAGTCAGGATGTCAGAAGGAGCAGAGTCCAGGCACAGAGTTTGGGCTGGGCTCGATCTCTCTAGGAACCATCCTGTTTCCCTCAACTCCACACTGTGGCTGTCAGACATGGAGAGGAGAGTTTGATATGATTGGAGAACTTATTCCTGGGAGAGAAAACTGAAATGCTGTGGATTTCTCTTTTACTGAGCAGAACAGGAGCACTAGGTTGTACAACTCAGCGGAAACTGGCAAGTGTCCCATAGAACCAGTGCATAGAGGAGCAGAGAGAAGCAGGCGGAGAGGAACTATAGAGCTACAAACACTTCCATAGGAAAATCATGGACCCCTACCCATCTCACTATCTCCTGGCACTCCTAAAGATATCGTGATGATTTCTTAAATGTATAACCTGGAGAGCCCAGGGGGACATTGAGCATTACAAAGAAAAGCATCCTTGGATTACATTTGCTTTTTTTTTTTTTTTTTTTTTGTCTTTTCGTGACCGGTAAGGGGATCGCAACCCTTGGTGTGGTGTCGCCCATACCGCGCTCAGCCAGTGAGCACACTGGCCATTCCTATATAGGATCCGAACCCGCGGTGGGAGCGCCTCCCGAGTGCCACGGGGTCGACCCTACATTTGCTTTTTCACGGTAGTGCTCATCATTTCAAACAAGACCAAGCAGAAGAGAAAAGGAGAAAATGCTGAACAACATAAAATCACCCAAGGCACGATAGGGTCTATAAGAACAAAATAATCACATGCATCATAATATACTTCATCAGTTCATTGATTAAATAGAAGGGACACGTGCGTTGGTAACCCTGGCTGTAAAACAAAGGACTGCTAATCATAAACTAAAAATTCTGAAACAAAATTACAAAGAGAGGAAGAAAAAGACAAGGCAAAAATAAGAAAGGAGATACAAGTTACAAGTGCTCTATGCTAGCCACTAAAGATAGACAAAAGAACACTAAAGTAGATCTTCCATATAGTAAAAAACACTAAGCATTTAGTTGTCCTAAAGACAGAATTTTACGCCACACTAATACTATCACTACCATTTACTAGATACCTGATATGTACCTCTCAATGTACGTCTACTACTTCATTCAATTAATGAGGTAGAGTGAGATAGTATTAACACCCTCTGTTTACAGCTGAGTAAGCTGAGCTGTGGTTAAATAAATTGCCCGTGGTCACAAAACTGCATGCTAAACAGAAGAGCCAGAAATCAAACCCAGACATGTTGCTTCAAATCCAATGTCCTCTCCACTACCATCCCGTGCTCTTATTTTTTGGTAATCTAACAAGTTTCAGGAAAAGTGGACCATAATCAACAGATACAATACTTATGGTCATGATTAAATCATTTTTAGAATGCAGGCAGGAGCATACATATATGCACACACATACACCCCCACTGTTTAGGAAAGCAAGGAAAGATGTACTTCAGTTAAAAATAATTTCACCAATACAACATATGAAATAAGACTTCTGCGCTTCCATAAATAATCAGCAATCACCTGAAAAATTCACTAGAACAAGGGTTAATTGCTAATTTGCTTAAAGCCATGTTCCATGGTGGAGATACTAAATGGAATCATAATCATTTCAATAGCAACTGTAGAATTCAAATATATTAACTTACATGGGGGGAGGGTGTTAGCAATGACCATAATAAATGAAAATTGTTCAAACAGCAACAAAACAATCCAGTTAAGAAGACAAGTCTAATTGTACTCTCGTTTTTCACTTTAATTGGATCAATTTTACTGTCCCTTAACCACTGTGAAAAGATTCTTCACCAACTCCTCAACTCTGTGTGACAAAATGATAAAGATGCTTCTTGGATCTTCCTTCTATCCAGAAGCATAGACTTGTGTGGCTCAGAATAGAGCGAGCCTGAGGTTAATCCTTTCTCGTTATCATCGAACATATATTTATTCCCTACAGCGGAAGTGAAAAATTTAATCCAAAAGGATTACTTTCTCGCAGAGAAGTGTGAAGTAGCAAGTATTCAGGGCCCCAGCTTTACTTCAAAATCTCAGTTTCAGCCTCAAGTGAGAAGGGTTTGGGTGCAAACTGGGATAGGAATGAAAAAAATATTGCATATTAAAGCAAGAAGCTTGCAAAACCATTTGAAAAACCAATGTTTTACATCTGAATTTGAATGTATAACCTGTATCATTCTTTTTCATTTTGACCTTTCTTTCAGAAAGTAGAGCCTCCTCCTTAGTTTTTCAGAATTAATACCAAACACAAGAATGACACAACTTAAAAAAAAGTATCACACAGGGATTCTTTACCTTTTTCGTGATATGGATCTCTTGGCAATCTGGTAAAACCAAGGTCCTTTTCCCAAAATAATGTAAAAACAAAACAAAACAATATAGAATTCCAAAGGAATCAATCATACTGTTATCAACATTTTAAATAAAACAAATTTGTAATATGGTAATTTATGTGCCTATTAGCACATTTAGTAACAAAACAGTAGCAGGTCTATTAACTACTATAATTTTAAAGTAGAACTGACTCAAATGATATTTCTTTTTTTTTTTTTTCCTTTTTGTCTTTTTTCGTGACCGGCAACGGATCGCAACC